>NC_084567.2:14535000-14587500 GCF_033978685.3 Nerophis lumbriciformis | reverse complement strand
GAGGCATAAATAACCAACTGAGAACGTGCCTGGTATGTTAACGTAACATATTATGGTAAGAGTCATTCAAATAACTATAACATATAGAACATGCTATACGTTTACCAAACAATCTGTCACTCCTAATCGCTAAAACCCATGAAATCTTATATGTCTAGTCTCTTACGTGAATGAGCTAAATAATATTATTTGATATTTTACGGTAATGTGTTCATAATTTCACACATAAGTCGCTCCTGAGTATAAATCGCACCCCCGGCCAAACTATGAAAAAAACTGCGACTTATAGTCCGAAAAATACGGTATTTATATTATTCACATGTGAATAATGCTGTATAATAGACTGTATTTATATTATTCACATGTGAATAATGGTGTATAATAGACTGTATTTATATTATTCACATGTGAATAATGCTGTATAATAGACTGTATTTATATTATTCACATGTGAATATTGCTGTATAATAGACTGTATTTCTATTATTCACATGTGAATAATGCTGTACAATAGACTGTATTTATATTATTCATATGTGAATAATTCTGTATAATAGACTGTATTTATATTATTCACATGTGAATAATGCTGTATAATACACTATATTTATATTATTCACATGTAAAACCTACCTAAGTGTTTATTGTCTATTGTGAGCGATTTGTGGTGCTGAATTTCCCCAAGGGGTCAATAAAGTACTTCTATTCTATTCTATGGTAGTTCCACTGGTCACACAGATGCCACACTAAAGTTCCTGAGTAGGTTGTAATAGAAATCGACAAGAAATAAGTTGTCTCCGCATACTGAAACTGGGAGTAGCAAGTTGTGAAAACGCCCCAACTGTGTTCAACCAATCAGCCATTCGACAGCAGAGCCCGCCTCTCTCCAGGTCCTGCAGGGAACTAAAGTAGTTCCTGTGGAACTTGATTTAGTTTTCGCTGGAAACGCAGGCGGGGTTATTTAATTTACCCGAGTCAACGTCAAAGTTCCCGTGGTTTGAAAAAGGCCATTTACTGATTTTCTTTCTCCAAAAGACCTAAACCATGCTGTGCTCTTGTGTGTGCAGTGTACATGATCAGACTGGGCACTCTGGAGAACGAGGACACGGCGGACGTGGAGTGGCGACACCACGCCTACACCAACACGTCCAAGAAAAGAAGGTTCCTCAGTGTTCAATAGGCTGATGAATCCTGATGGTTATGTGCAGGAAACACATTCTTTCAAACACGTCTGACCGCTTTCATGCCTTCTTCAAATAAAACAATGTCTTCAATTACAGTGTGCCAAAGAAAAGGACAATCCTTGCTTTTCTTAGGTCATGTGAATATAAAAATGTCTCCTGGATCTGATGACTGTGACCATATTGCTGCATGTGGCCAGCTTATATTGATATCAGATATCGCTCCATAGCATCGGATGATGTTGGCTTGGCATGTCAAATGTGCGATACGAGCAATCCTGTAGCGTGTTTACTTGTGTGTGATGTCATGTGCGATACGAGCAGTCCTGCAGCGTGTTTGCTTGTGTGTGATATAATGTGCGATACAAGCAATTCCTGCAGCATGTTTACTTGTTTATATTATGTGCGATACAAGCAGTCCTGCAGCGTGTTTTTTGTGTGTGATATGTGCGATACAAGTAATTCCTGCAGCGTGTTTATTTGTGTATGATATCATGTGTGATGCGAGCAGTCCTGCAGCGTGTTTACTTGTGATATCAGGTGCGATACAAGCAGTCCTGCAGAGTGTTTACTTGTGCGTGATGTCATGTGCAATACGAGCAATCCTGCAGCGCGTTTACTTGTGTGTGATATCATGTGCGATACAAGCAGTCCTGCAGCGCTTTTTTTGTGTGATATGTGCGATACAAGTAATTCCTGCAGCGTGTTTATTTGTGTATGATATCATGTGTGATACGAGCAGTCCTGCAGCGTGTTTACTTGTGATATCAGGTGCGATACAAGCAGTCCTGCAGAGTGTTTACTTGTGCGTAATGTCATGTGCAATACGAGCAATCCTGCAGCGTGTTTACTTGTGTGTGATATCATGTGCGATACAAGCAGTCCTGCAGAGTGCTTACTCGTGTATGAAATGTGCGATACGAGCCCTCCTGCAGTGTTGTGTGTGTGTGATATCATGTGCAAGACAAGCAGCCATGCAGAGTGTTACTTGTGTATGATATCATGTGCGATAGGGCAGTCCTGCAGCGTGTTTCATTGGGTGATTTCATGTGCGATACAATCAGTTTTGCAGCGCGATTACTTGTGGAATACAAGCAGTCCTGCAGTGTGTTTACTTGTGTGATATCATGTGTGATACAAGCAGTCCTGTAGCGTATTTAGTTGTGTGATATCATGTGCAATACGAGCACTCCTGTAGCGTGTTTACTTGTGTGTGATATCATGTGCAATACGAGCAGTCCTGCAGCATATTACTTGTGTGTGATATCATGTGCGATACAAGCAGTCATGCAGTGTTTACTCATGTATATCATGTGCGATATGAGCAGTCCTGCAGTGTTTACTTGTGTGTGTGTGTGATATCATGTGCAATACAAGCAGTCCTGTATAGTGTTTATTTGTGTATGATATCATGTGCGATGCTAGCAGTCCTGCAGCGCGTTTAGTTGTGTGTGATATCATGTGCAATACAAGCAGTCATGCAGAGTGTTTACTTGTGTGTGATGTCATTTGCAATACAAGCAGTCCTGTCACGTGTTTTTTGTTGTAAAGCTGGACAGACAGTTAACATCTAAATGTCCTCCAATAAACACACAATTTCTTCCATTTTACTAAAGTCATTTACAAAAGGTAAACCTGCTAGGCTATATAGGCTACTAGGAGCTAGTAGCTACACAACAGCTCAGCACACAAGAACACACAAGCGAGACATAGGTAATAATTATTTCACAATAAAAGGTGACAGTCAATATAAACAACTATCAAATAATTATGTACGTATTACTTACACATATATAAGTCCCAGGCCGCACTTCTGACACACTAATTAGTGTTTCTAATAAAAGAATAACACAAAATAACAGCTAACTTTTTCTGCAAATTTTTCTGCGTACGCTTCCCGTTTTAACATTTAAGTTAGGCTTGCGTATTTCAGCATCCACACAATTTCTCCCTAAATTGCACATTGTGTTTTTGTTTTTTTGCAATGTTCTAATGCAGAATGTTTTTTCTTTGCTTTTAGAGTGTGTCACGGGCTAATTAAAAAACGCAACTTGCCCCTGGGCCACACTTTTGACACCCCTCGTTATAGGCTGCAAATGACCAAGCGTATGATAATCAATGTTATTAATAATGGTATGTACAGCGTTATTACTTTTTTTTTTGCTGTTTAAAACATTTCATTTGTTCTGTTTGTCAATAAAAGCTGCTTGTCGTCGACAAAAAATGGAAACGTTTTTTTTTCATTTTATAAACCTTTATTTATAATATGCAACATTTACATAGAAGCAAATAAATTATAATAATCAAAACAAGTACAGAAACAGTACGAAAGAGCGCCAGGGGCTTCTAAACTCTAAAGTAACTAAAATAGAATACAAAATATATACAGGACTGTCTCAGAAAATTAGAATATTGTGATAAAGTCCTTTATTTTCTGTAATGCAATTAAAAAAAAAAAAAGTCATACATTCTGGATTCATTACACATCAACTGAAATATTGCAAGCCTTTTATTATTTTAATATTGCTGATTATGGCATACAGCTTAAGAAAACTCAAAAATCGTATCTCAAAAAATTAGAATATTTTTTTAGACCATGTAAAAAAAAAAAGATTTATAACAGCAAAACAAAATCAAACATTTGAAAATGTCAATTAATGCACTCAGTACTTGGTTGGGAATCCTTTTGCACGGATTACTGCATCAATGCGGCGTGGCATGGAGGCAATCAGCCTGTGGCATTGCTGAGGTGTTATGGATGCCCAGGATGCTTCAATAGCGGCCTTTAGCTCATTTGCATTATTGGGTCTGGTGTCTTTCAGCTTCTTCTTCACAATACCCCACAAATTCTCTATGGGGTTCAGGTCAGGGGAGTTGGCAGGCCAATCGAGGACAGTAATACCATGGTCAGTACACCAGTTACTGGTGGTTTTGGCACTGTGGGCAGGTGCCAGATCATGCTGGAAAATGAAATCATCTCCATAGAGCTTTAAACAGATGGAAGTATATAGTGCTCTAAAATATCTTGGTACACAGCTGCATTGACTCTGGACTTAATGAAACACAGTGGACCAACACCAGCAGCTGACATGGCTCCCCAAATCATTGCTGACTGTGGGAACTTCACACTGGATTTCAAGCAACTTGGATTTTGCTCCTCTCCAGCCTTCCTCCAGACTCTAGCGCCTTGACTTCCTAACGAAATACAAAACTTGCTTTCATCTGAAAACAGAACTCTGGCCCACTCTGCAACTGTCCAGTGCTTCTTTTCCATAGCCCAAGTCAGACGCTTCTAGAGATTTTAGAGCACTACATGCTTCCATCTGTGGAAAAGCTCTATGGAGATGATGATTTCATTTTCCAGCATGATCTGGCACCTGCCCACAGTGCCAAAACCACCAGTAACTGGTGTACTGACCATGGCATTACTGTCCTCGATTGACCTGACCTGAACCCCATAGAGAATTTGTGGGGTATTCGTAATACCCCACAAATATTCTAATTTTTTGAGATATGATTTTTGAGTTTTCTTAAGCTGTATGCCATAATCAGCAATATTAAAATAATAAAAGGCTTGCAATATTTCAGTTGATGTGTAATGAATCCAGAATGTATGACATTTTTGTTTTTTTAATTGCATTACAGAAAATAAAGAACTTTATCACAATATTCTAATTTTCCTGAGACAGTCCTGTATATGTAACAAAGTGTAAAGCCATAAGCTCATACAAGTTCCGTAAATAATCCAAATTTGGAACACAGCATCATAGTTTTCACAGCTTTTTGGTTGTTAGAGGTAGAAAGCGTTTTTAAAGTTTTTGGTGAATTTACTGAGGAATTTGTGAAACTGAAAGAATACAAAAAGAATGCTGTTGTAAGTTAATAATACTAACACAGACACTCGTAAATGTGTTGGCATTTTAGCTAATGCTAACGACACTAGCTTGATTACACTACGATAGCACGTACAAATATGCATGAAAACACTCCTACAGACATCACACATGGGACGCTTTAGTAAGTAAGACTTGTTTTAGTTATATTGTAAAACTTACAAACGTTGCTTGGAGTGCTGAATGAAGAATTCATACGAGTAGAAACGCGAGAAGACCGAAGGGCAACTGTACTTTCGGTAGGTTTTAAAAACATTTATAAAAAAGCCTAAACAGAAAGGCAATACAGCAACTGAGCGAACTTGTTCAAAAGATGGCGTCGTGTCACAAACAACAATCCACCTGTTCAGTGTGTTTGCTTGTTTGTTTTTTTAACTGTTTACTTTTAGGAAAAATCCATAAATTAGCTGCACCGTTTCACAAGCCTCAGGGTGCAAAGCGTAGGAAAAAAGTAGCCGGCTTATAGTCGGGTATTTACGGTAAGGGTTTTCAGCCTGGATTTGAACAGGGTGGAGTACAAGAGTAGTTCGACAAAGTTCCAACATTGCAAAGAGTTCTAATTATTTTTTTAAAGGCACAAAAAACAGGTCGGGTATTGAGAAACTTACATTTATGAATATAAAACTTAGCCAATAGTATAATGAGGTTGCAAAGGTAAAATTCCTTTTCAAATAAAAAAATGGAAAAGTCACATCCAGACATGCATTTGCATGACACACAAGTTAGCCACGCCTCCTCTCTGCCCTCGTCCAATGGGCGGTGTCGCTTGCTCATGTGGGCCAATGGAAAAAGAGCATTTCGGAGCTTTTCCGCCTTCACTGTCATATGATAATCAATGTTATGAATAATGGTATGTACAACGTTATTACTTTTTTGCTGTTTAAAAAAAGTACATTTGTTCTGTTTTTCAATAAAATATGCCTGTCTTCGACAAAAAATGACATCTGTTCTGTTTATCAATAAAAGCTGCCTGTCTTCGACATAAAAATGGAAAAGTCTCATCAAGCAGGTATTTGCATGACACACAAGTTAGCCACGCCTCCTCACTGCTCTCGTCCAATGGGCGGTGTCGCTTGCTGAGGTGGGCCAATGACAAAAGAGCATTTCTGAGCTTTTCCGCATTCTCTGTCATATGATAATCAATGTTATTAACAATGGTTTGTACAACGTTATTACTTTTTTTTTGCTTTTTAAAAAAATGACATTTGTTCTGTTTGTCAATAAAAGCTGCCGGTCTTCGACATAAAAATGGAAAAGTCACATCCAGGCATGCATTTGCATGACACACAAGTTAACCACGCCTACTCTCTTCCCTCGTCCAATGGGCGGTGCCGCTTGCTGATGTGGGCCAATGACAAAAGAGCATTTCGGAGCTTTTCCGCATTCTCTGAACTTCTTGACAGATTCGACTGTCGAGTGCGAGAGTTCAAGATGGCGGCCACAGGTAAGAACTTTAAATCATCTATGCTGGTAAAAGTGCTTTTTTTTGGTCCTGAGAACCAAGGACAAACAGCCACGGCGGCATGTGTTTGTGGACGCTCACAAGTCATTTATCTGTCGAGGAACAAAAAAAAAAAAAGGGGAAAAAAAGCGTAAAGTGGACTAACGTCATGTGTAGCATAAGAGCCGGAAAGCAGGCTAGCTGCCGGGTTAGCGATGTCACCTTTTAAAGGTTTAAAATGTGACAATAATATTGTCAACATGCTGCTAATTGGACATCACCTTCCTAACCAGTCGGCCAGTCACCTTAAAGCCGCTTAGGAACGCGGCCTCCCACAAACAATGCACTTTTACACAGCAGCTTTAAGCTAATAGCATTAGCATCAGTCCAAGTTTGCAGGCGAGTAAACGTTGATCAAACACTTTTTATTCGACGTTAATTGTTGCTTTTGTTTACTTTCCCAACACTTGTTAGCCGCCAACTTTGTCAATGTCTGCTTTGGCAGCTGCTGGTTATTTATGAAATGTCGCTCTTCATTTGACATCAAAGTCTGCTCTATAAACTGACAAACTAGTTTTAGTTCGAGACAATCATCGATCTATCGATACCAGTTACAGCAGCAATATCGACTCCAGACGAGCATGATGACTTTGTGTTTGTTCTACAAATGCAACATGTGTTATTCATGTGGCTACAAAGTTGGTATTGTTGTACCTCTATTACGGCTGTCATCAAAGGTTTTTTTTTTTTTTTTTGGACGCTGATTTTATTCTATTTTGTCAATTCGATTAAAAAAAAAAAAAAAAAAAAATTGAATTACCCTGACAATTTCATTAAATAAAAATGTGTGTATTTGAAAATTCAGTATGTACACTATATTGCCAAAAGTATTTGGCCACCTGCCTTGACTCACATTTGAACTTGAAGTGCCATCCCATTCCTAACCCATAGGGTTCAATATGATGTCGATCCACCTTTTGCAGCTATTACAGCTTCAACTCTTCTGGGAAGGCTGTCCACAAGGTTGCGGAGTGTGTTTATAGGAATTTTACACCATTCTTCCAAAAGCGCACACTGATGTTGGTCGAGAAGCCCTGGCTCTCAGTTTCCGTTCAAATTCATCCCAAAGGTGTTCTTTCGGGTTCAGGTCAGGACTCTGTGCAGGCCAGTCAAGTTCATCCACACCAGACTCTTGTCATCCATGTCTTTATTGACCTTGCTTTGTGCACTGGTGCACAGTCATGTTGGAAGAGGACGGGGCCCGCTCCAAACTGTTCCCACAAGGTTGGGAGCATGGAATTGTCCAAAATGTTTTGGTATCCTCGAGCATTCAAAGTTCCTTTCACTGGAACTAAGGGGCCCAATACAACTCCTGAAAAACAACCCCACACCATAATTCCTCCTCCACCAAATTTCTCACTTGGCACAATGCAGTCCGAAATGTAGCGTTCTCCTGGCAACCTCAAAAACCCAGACTCGTCCATCAAATTGCCAGATGGAAAAGCGTGATTCATCACTCCAGAGAAGGCGTCTCCACTGCTCTAGAGTCCAGTGGCAACATGCTTTACGCTACTGCATCCCACGCTTTGCATTGGACTTGGTGATGTATGGCTTAGATGCAGCTGCATGGCCATGGAAACCCATTCCATGAAGCGTGGGCTATTTGGAAGGTCACATGAAGTTCGGAGCTCTGTAGTAACTGACTATGCATCTTTGCACTATGCGCTTCAGCATTCGCTGACCCCTCTCTGTCAGTTTTCGTGGTCTACCACTTGGTGGCTGAGTTGCTGTTGTTCCCAAACGCTTCCATTTTCTTATGATAAAGCCGACAGTTGACTTTGGAATATTTAGGAGCGAGGAAATTTCACGACTGGATTTGTTGCACAGGTGGCATCCTATGACAGTTCCACGCTGGAAATCACTAAGAGCGGCCCATTTTTTCACAAATGTTTGTAGAAACGGTCTCCATGCCTAAGTGCTTAATTTTATACACCTGTGGCCGGGCCAAGTAATTAGGACACCTGATTCTCATCATTTGGATGGGTGGCCCAATACTTTTGGCAATATAGTTTATTTAAAAAAAATCTGTGCATTATAATTCCCCTGTGATCCTCATTGACTGGATCTGAGACTGAGACGGGATCGATTGCTTCGGTCTTAATTTACCGGAAGTTTGCAAAGGTTTTACAGGAAGTGTACAAAGTTTTGTACGTTTTTGTTTCTTTATTACAAAAGCTTTTTTCGACACTGAAATTATATGACTGAATTTTTTTGCATTTGAATATGCTGACAATTTCGTAAAGTGTTAATTTTTCTTAAGATCATAATGTAATTAAATTTACCAGGAGTGTGTCTTGAGTTTTGAAGCAACAAATATTGCTTCGGCTGCTTCGGTCTTAATATACCGGAAGTGTGTGAAGGTTAATTTGTGTCTTTATTACAAAAGCTTTTTTTGACACTGAATCTATGTAACTGAATTTTTTGCATTTTAATGTTGTGAACTGGGTTTTTTTTTACATCAAACTATGCTGACAATTTCATTTAGTTTCACAATTTAATTTACCAGAAGTGTGTCTTGTGTTTTGAAGCAACCAATATTTCAGTTTTTTTTAACACTGAATTTTAAAACATTGTATTTTTAACAAAACGAAAATTTAAACACATTTTTATTTAATGAAATTGTCAGCATCATTTGATTTAATTTGTGATCAAAATGTGTGTTTACCAATTAAGTGGAAAAAAAATCCCCCGAAAATTAGTGTAATCGATACCTGATTGACTGGCTCTGAGACAGGATTGATTGCTTTGATCTTAATATACCGGAAGTGTATGGAGTTAAATTTGTGTCTTTGTTACGAAAGCTTTGTTGACACTGAATTTATTTAACTGATTTTTTTGCATTAGAATTTGGTGAACTGGATTTTCTTTTGTCAAAATATGCTGACAATTTCATAAAATGTTGGTGATTTGATTACATTTTCCAGAAGTGTGTTTTGAGTTTTGAAGCAACAAATATTTTTACAGGATCGGCTGCTTCGGTCTTAATATACCGGAAGTGTATGAAGGTTAATTTGTGTCTTTATTACAAAATATTTTTTTTGAGACCGAATCTATGTAACTGAATTTTTTGCATTTTAATGTTGTGAACTGGTTTTTTTTTTACATCAAAATATGCTGACAATTTCATTTAATTTCATAATTTAATTTACCAGAAGTGTGTCTTGTGTTTTGAAGCAACCAATATTTCTGTTTTTTTAACACTGAATTTTAAAACTTTGTATTTTCAACAAATCGAAAAATTAAACACATTTTTATTTAATGAAATTGTCAGCATCATTTGATTTAATTTGTGATCAAAAATTAAGACCTCTATGGCCCCTGCTATGGGTGGTGAGCCCATTGGAGGGGGGACCCACGTTGCCTCTTCGGGCTGTGCCCGGCCGGGCCCCTCCGGAGCCAGGCCCGGAGTTGGGGCACGATGGCGAGCGCCTGGTGGCCGGGCCTGTCCCCATGGGGCCCGGCCGGGCACAGCCCGAAGAGGCAACGTGGGTCCCCCCTCCAATGGGCTCACCACCCATAGCAGGGGCCATAGAGGTCGGGTGCAATGTGAGCTGGGCGGTAGCCGAAGGCAGGGCACTTGGCGGTCCGATCCTCGGCTACAGAAGCTAGCTCTTGGGACGTGGAACGTCACCTCGCTGGGGGGGAAGGAGCCTGAGCTAGTGCGCGAGGTAGAGAAGTTCCGGTTGGATATAGTCGGACTCACCTCGACGCACAGCAAGGGCTCTGGAACCAGTTCTCTCGAGAGGGGCTGGACTCTCTTCCACTCTGGCGTTGCCAGCAGTGAGAGGCGACGGGCTGGGGTGGCAATTCTTGTTTCCCCCCGGCTCAGAGCCTGCATGTTGGAGTTCAACCCGGTGGACGAGAGGGTAGCTTCCCTCCGCCTTCGGGTGGGGGGACGGGTCCTGACTGTTGTTTGCGCTTACGCGCCAAACAGCAGCTCAGAGTACCCACCCTTTTTGGATTCACTCGAGGGAGTACTTGAGAGTGCTCCCCCGGGTGATTCCCTCGTTCTACTGGGGGACTTCAACGCTCATATTGGCAACGACAGTGAAACCTGGAGAGGCGTGATTGGGAAGAATGGCCGCCCGGATCTGAACCCAAGTGGTGTTTTGTTATTGGACTTTTGTGCCCGTCACGGATTGTCCATAACGAACACCATGTTCAAGCATAAGGGTGTCCATATGTGCACTTGGCACCAGGACACCCTAGGCCGCAGTTCTATGATCGACTTTGTAGTTGTGTCATCGGATTTGCGGCCTCATGTTTTGGACACTCGGGTGAAGAGAGGGGCGGAGCTTTCTACCGATCACCACCTGGTGGTGAGTTGGCTGCGATGGTGGGGGAGGATGCCGGACAGACCTGGCAGGCCCAAACGCAT
Source organism: Nerophis lumbriciformis (assembly GCF_033978685.3). Lineage (NCBI taxonomy): Eukaryota > Metazoa > Chordata > Actinopteri > Syngnathiformes > Syngnathidae > Nerophis > Nerophis lumbriciformis. The sequence continues at coordinate 14,576,547 of NC_084567.2, read as the reverse complement.
TGTGAGGGTTTGCTGGGAACGTCTGGCAGAGTCTCCTGTCAGAGAGAGTTTCAATTCCCACCTCCGGAAGAACTTTGAACATGTCACGAGGGAGGTGCTGGACATTGAGTCCGAGTGGACCATGTTCCGCACCTCTATTGTCGAGGCGGCTGATTGGAGCTGTGGCCGCAAGGTAGTTGGTGCCTGTCGTGGCGGTAATCCTAGAACCCGTTGGTGGACACCGGCGGTGAGGGATGCCGTCAAGCTGAAGAAGGAGTCCTATCGGGTTCTTTTGGCTCATGGGACTCCTGAGGCAGCGGACAGGTACCGACAGGCCAAGCGGTGTGCGGCTTCAGCGGTCGCGGAGGCAAAAACTCGGACATGGGAGGAGTTCGGGGAAGCCATGGAAAACGACTTCCGGACGGCTTCGAAGCGATTCTGGACCACCATCCACCGCCTCAGGAAGGGGAAGCAGTGCACTACCAACACCGTGTATGGTGCGGATGGTGTTCTGCTGACCTCGACTGCGGAAGTTGTGGATCGGTGGAGGGAATACTTCGAAGACCTCCTCAATCCCACCAACACGTCTTCCTATGAGGAAGCAGTGCCTGAGGAATCTGTGGTGGGCTCTCCTATTTCTGGGGCTGAGGTTGCTGAGGTAGTTAAAAAGCTCCTCGGTGGCAAGGCCCCGGGGGTGGATGAGACCCGCCCGGAGTTCCTTAAGGCTCTGGATGCTGTAGGGCTGTCTTGGTTGACAAGACTCTGCAGCATCGCGTGGACATCGGGGGCAGTACCTCTGGATTGGCAGACCGGGGTGGTGGTTCCTCTCTTTAAAAAGGGGAACCGGAGGGTGTGTTCTAACTATCGTGGGATCACACTCCTCAGCCTTCCCGGTAAGGTCTATTCAGGTGTACTGGAGAGGAGGCTACGCCGGATAGTCGAACCTCGGATTCAGGAGGAACAGTGTGGTTTTCGTCCTGGTCGTGGAACTGTGGACCAGCTCTATACTCTCGGCAGGGTCCTTGAGGGTGCATGGGAGTTTGCCCAACCAGTCTACATGTGCTTTGTGGACTTGGAGAAGGCATTCGACCGTGTCCCTCGGGAAGTCCTGTGGGGAGTGCTCAGAAAGTATGGGGTTTCGGACTGTCTGATTGTGGCGGTCCGCTCCCTGTATGATCAGTGTCAGAGCTTGGTTCGCATTGCCGGCAGTAAGTCGGACACGTTTCCGGTGAGGGTTGGACTCCGCCAAGGCTGCCCTTTGTCACCGATTCTGTTCATAACTTTTATGGACAGAATTTCTAGGCGCAGTCAAGGCGTTGAGGGGATCCGGTTTGGTGGCTGCAGGATTAGGTCTCTGCTTTTTGCAGATGATTTGGTCCTGATGGCTTCATCTGGCCAGGATCTTCAGCTCTCACTGGATCGGTTCGCAGCTGAGTGTGAAGCGACTGGGATGAGAATCAGCACCTCCAAGTCCGAGTCCATGGTTCTCGCCCGGAAAAGGGTGGAGTGCCATCTCCGGGTTGGGGAGGAGATCTTGCCCCAAGTGGAGGAGTTCAAGTACCTCGGAGTCTTGTTCACGAGTGAGGGAAGAGTGGATCGTGAGATCGACAGGCGGATCGGTGCGGCGTCTTCAGTAATGCGGACGCTGTATCGATCCGTTGTGGTGAAGAAGGAGCTGAGCCGGAAGGCAAAGCTCTCAATTTACCGGTCGATCTACGTTCCCATCCTCACCTATGGTCATGAGCTTTGGGTTATGACCGAAAGGACAAGATCACCGGTACAAGCGGCCGAAATGAGTTTCCTCCGCCGGGTGGCGGGGCTCTCCCTTAGAGATAGGGTGAGAAGCTCTGTCATCCGGGGGGAGCTCAAAGTAAAGCCGCTGCTCCTCCGCATCGAGAGGAGCCAGATGAGGTGGTTCGGGCATCTGGTCAGGATGCCACCCGAGCGCCTCCCTAAGGAGGTGTTTAGGGCATGTCCGACCGGTAGGAGGCCACGAGGAAGACCCAGGACACGTTGGGAAGACTATGTCTCCCGGCTGGCCTGGGAACGCCTCGGGATCCCCCGGGAGGAGCTGGACGAAGTGGCTGGGGAGAGGGAAGTCTGGGCTTCCCTGCTTAGGCTGCTGCCCCCGCGACCCGACCTCGGATAAGCGGAAGAAGATGGATGGATGGATGGATCAAAAATGTGTGTTTACCAATTAAGTGGGAAAAAAAAAATCAGTGTAATCAACACCTGATTGGCTGGCTCTGAGACAGGATTGATTGCTTTAGTCTTAATTTACCGGAAGTGTATGGAGTTTTAATTTGTGTCTTTGTTACAAAAGCTTTTTTGACACTGAATTTATTTAACTGATTTTTTTGCATTTGAATTTGGTGAACTGGATTATTTTTTTTGTCAAAATATGCTGATAATTTCATAACATGTTTGTGATTTGATTAAATTTACCAGAAGTGTGTCTTGAGTTTTGAAGCACAAATATAATCACACAGTTTTTTATACACCAAATTTTGAGGCACACAGTTTGCTCACAAATGTTTATAATAATATTTGATTATATTTGTAAAAAAAAAAAAAAAAAAATAGGTGTTTAAAAATTAAGTGTAAACAAATATTTTTGCACTGAAGGTTTTTAGCCGGAATTTTCAAAAGTTGTATTTAACAAACTGAATTGTTAAACACAAATTTTGCTCACAAAATTTTAATACATGATATTTTCAGCATAATTTGATTGAATTTGTGAGCAAAATTGTGTGTAAAAAAAAATTAATTCAGTGCAGAAAAATTCACCCGCCAACATGACATCTGATTGGCTGGTTCTGATACAAGATCGATTGCTTTGGTCTTAATTTACCGGAAGTGTATGGAGGTACATTTTTATTTATTCAGAAAGCTTTTGCTTGTCACTACATTTATGTAACGGAATTTTTTTATATCAAATTATGCTGACAATTTCCTGAAATTTCTTTTAATTTCTTAATGTTATTAAATTTACTGGAAGTGAGTCTTTGAGTTTTGAGGCAACAAATAATTCTGCATTTAATTTTTTTCTCAGTGAAGTGTTGAAATTTCATTAAATAAAAAAATGAACAGCATAATTTCTGTGTTAAAATACAGTGTTTAAAAATTCAGTGCAGAAATATTTGTTGATTCAAAACTCAATGCGCACTTCTGGTAAATTTAATTCAACTATGCAATTAAATGAAATGAAAATTTAATAAAATTGTCAAAATTATGTTTAAAAAATTCTAATGGGAAAGAAAAATCGGATACACAAATTCAGTGTCAAAAAGCTTTTGGAATAAAGACACAACTGAACATCTGTACTTTAATAAATGCTAGCTAACATACATGATTTGTCAGAATAAAAGGTGCATGAATGTGTAAATGCAGACAAAGAATGCAATTACTTGGACTTTTGCATGAACCATGCAGTGTAACCTGGAGGGTTTCTAAACAGTCAGTGAAATTGTTGCAGTGTTGTTGAAACGTTCACTATACTGATGCAAGTATTTAACTGATTTATCCAAAATCTAACATTCTGGTTTAGACAGTCCCATTATCAAGTCTCAATGTGACACCAAATGCAAATTACTTGGTGGTTTGACTTCCTGTTTAAATACATACAATTATGACCATCATGACGCAGTAAGTTGAATGATGCGGACACGTTTGTTACTGGATACTTTCTAATACGCTTCTGCCTTGAAGACTTTGTATGTGTAAGTAATATGTAACTATAATAATTTGATACGTGTTTATATTGACAAATGTCACCTTTTATTGTCCAATTATTATTACGTATGTCTAGCATGTGTGCTATAGTGTGCTTAGCTGTTGTGTAGCTGCCAGCTCCTCGTAGCCTATTGCCTAGCATGTTTACCTATTGACTAAAACAGAATACATTTGTGTCCTTGTTGGACATTTAGATGTTAACTGGCTGTGCAGCTTTGCATAAGTAAACACCTTGCAGGACTGCTTGTATCGCACATGATATCACATAAGTAAACACACTGCAGGACTGCTTGTATCGCACATATCACACACAAGTAAACACGCTGCAGGACTGCTCGTATCGCACATGATATCACACACACAAGTAAACACGCTGTTGGACTGCTTGTATCACACATGCTATTTCACAAGTAAACACTCTGCAGGACTGCTTGTATCCCACATGATCTCGCACACAAGTAAAATGCTGCAGGACTGTTTGTATCGCACACAAGTAAAGACTCTGCAGGACTGCTTGTATCGCACCTGATCTCGCACACAAGTAAACACTGCAGGACTGCTTGTATTGCACATGATGTCACACACTAGTAAAACGCTGCAGGACTGTTTGTATCGCATACAAGTAAACACGCCGCAGGGCCGCTTGTATTGCACATGATATCACACACAAGTAAACACTGTGCAGGACTGCTTGTATCGCACATGATATCACACAAGTAAACACGGTGCAGGACTGCTTGTATCGCACACATCACACAAGTAAACACGCCGCAGGGCTGCTTGTAGAGCACTGTTTCAACGGCGTGGCGGTGTTGGGAGAGTGGCCGTGCCAGCAACCTGAGGGTTCCCGGTTCGATCCCCACCTTCTACCAACCTCGTCAAGTCCGTTGTGTCCTTGAGCAAGACACTTCACCTTTGCTCCTGATGCGTCGTGGTTAGGGTCTTGTATGGCAGCTCCCGCCATCAGTGTGTGAATGTGTGTGTGAATGGTTGACTGTGGAAATAGTGTCAAAGCGCTTTGAGTACCTTGAAGGTAGAAAAGCTCTATACACGTATAACCCATTTACCATAACTTGATAGCAGAAATGAGCGTTGATTGTGTTCCAGGGTGCAAGTGATCGACTTCTTTGATTGGACAGCACGCTGTGTCACTCTTGCCGAAGCTCCGCCTCCACCCTCCTCTCATCATGTCCTCCACCTCCTCATACTCCTCTTCGGGGGAAACCAGTCCCGAGGACGTGCCTCGAGGTGGGGGCACCATCCGCGTTTACCTGCCCAACAAGCAGAGGACCGTGGTGAGACTTGCTGATCCTCTGTCACAATACTTCCGCACTGTGGTCCGTGCTGGAGGAACTTCCTTCTTGGCTTGCTCTCAAACGTGTCCAAGCTCCCTTTTCTTTGACAGCCACAATTGGCAAGAACATTCATCTCAAGGAACTAGAGGTCAACCTATCGCAGGCCGTGATAATCCAGTTTTTGTTCTTCTCTCCTGGCCTCTTCCCGGTTATTGTTTCTTTTCGCTCCAACAGCGATGGAGTCGCTCGTTAAGCCTATGTCCGCAACACTCGCAGTGTGAGCTCGTTAAAGGAGCGCCTCGAGTTTCATGTTTGGTGATTCAGTCAAATAACAATGTTACTGAGATGGATGGACATGAAGACAACAGAAAAGATATCTGACATAAATGCAAATTTTGTGTAAATAAATCAAATCAACTTTATTTATAAAGCACATTTAAAATGTACCACAGGGGTAGCCAAAGTGCTGTACAATAGGCAGGTTAAAAGATAACACAAGAAAAACGAACAAACACAACACAGAGCACGATAAAAAAAAAAAAAAAAAACTTAACAAATACGAGATTACCGTATTTTCTGGTAAGTAATTCACACCCACTAAATTTTAGAACCAAAAAAATATGTTTCCATATATTAGCCGCACCGGACTCTAAGTCGCAGATGTATGTGTTGTGAAATGAGTTATTTACACAGAAATATTCAGTAAATGTTTATTTACATACCTTAATTGTTTCCAAACGGTGTCTGTAACAAGGCAGTAAAACAGTGGATCAAACAAAACAGAAGTCATCGTCATGGACCCACTGGCTGTGCAAGCTAGCTCTAAAAATCAGCTAAACAGACTCAATAACTCCATGGTGACGTTTTGGTGAATTTACTGAGGAATTTGTGAAACTGAAACAATACAAAAATAATGCCGTTGTAAGTTAATAAGGCTAACACAGACACTCGTAAACATGTTAGCATATTAGCTAATGCTAGCAACGCTAGCGTCATTACATTACGATAGCACATACCAGTATGCATGAAAACACATGGGACGCTTTGTAATTAAGAATTGTTTTAGTTATATTGTAAAACTTACAAACGTTGCTTGGAGTGATGAAGGACGAATCCATACAAGTAGAAACGCTATGGACGGCTAGAAGACTGAACGGCACTCACTAAATGGAAGGACTCTCCAGTGAGCAAACTCGTCCAAATGATGGCGCCGTAGCACAAACAGTAAAGCACATTTTCAGTGTGTTTGCTTGGTTTTTAATCTGGAAACTTGATTGTAATATGGCCATAAACGAAGAAAAATCCCAAAATTATGCGCATTGAGAAATAAGTCGCAGGGTTCAATGTGTAGGAAAAAAGTAGTGGCTTATAGACTAGAATTTACGGTATTATATACGTAAGTAAAGAAGGTGAGGCAGCAGCTCACACATTCTCCTACTTTTTGTAACATCCAGGAAGAAATGTCAGCCATCTTGAAAAATGTCTCAACTATAATCTACATGAAGGAGCCCACAATTATTTTTATTTCAATGTTGACAATATTTCAGGGTTCCAAACTGTTTTAAAATGGAGTACCGGTAGATGAGTTATTGTGATGTAGAGAAATGTCATTTTGACCCACTTTCCCAGGAGATGTTTCATATTTTGAAATAAAATGTTGATGTTCTTATCTCATCATATGAAATAACTTACTTCACCAATTATTATTTATTTATTTATTTATTTTTATTGTGATTACTTATAGAGTATATTGTGAATAAATTGAGAACAGGAAGTGAACAAAAGTTTTAGCAACTGTTATGTAAAAGAAAAGGGGTAGGATTAAATAAGCTCTGCTTCTTCCTACTCCTTTTCGAACATGTTGAAAAGAGAAACTGGAAATTGTGATGTATCATGTTGTATGCTTGCATGTTCGAAATAAACTCAAACTCAACTCAACTCTTAGACACGCGTAATAAAGGTGTTTGATGTTTTTTGTGATAGATCAAACCCAACATCAAACATTATGTCACTACTGCTCCCACCTTTCCTTAAAAATAATAAATAAAAAAAAAACTACTTAAAGCCTAGTCCAGTTGTTTACTGTCATATAATATTCATGTTAAAATAACTTTTACTGTAGATGAATATCCCCTCCATATATCGCCAATGGGCCTCCTTGACTACTAATAATCGGTATGGCGCTCCAAAAAACCCCCATATCTAGTCGATCTCTACAAGGTCACTTCCGTGTGGGTCATGTCTTGGTAAAGGTGTAGCGCTGTAGTCAGAGAGCACTTTTGTTTTGCAGGTGAATGTCCGGCGAGGGCAGACGGTGTACGAGAGCTTAGACAAAGCTCTGAAAGTCCGAGGCCTGAGCCAAGACTGCTGCGCCGTGTTTCGTCTTCTGGAAGGGTAAGTCACCATGTCATGTTGGATTCCTGCGCCATTAGCAAGGTGTGCTACCACGCTAACTAGAGATGTCCAAGGGGATGGGATCAGTGTACAATATTTGCCTTTTTAATCACCGCTGTGTCCCAGTGTTTACGTACTAAGGATTGAACTCCCCTGAAAGATTCCTTCTAAAAGGATGCAAGCTCAGGGAGACACAATTGCCAGTGGGATCGACCGATATTGATATCAATCACATGTATCAACTGTATATTTTTCACTTCATTTATGGTATCACAATTCTAAATCGATTCATCATTTTCAAAAATCGATGTACTGTATTTTCCGGCATAGAAGCTGCATCCACTAAATTTGAGAATAATTTTTTTTCTCCCATATATTAGCCGGACCGGACTATAAGTCACAGATATATATGTTGTGAAATGAGTTATTTACACAGAAACAGTCTGTAAATGTTTATTCACATACCTCTTAATTGTTTCCAAACGGTAACTGTAACAAGGCAGTAAAACGGCTGATCAGACAAAACCTGTGGAAGCTAGCTCAATAACTCCACGGTGACGTTTTGGTGAATTCACTGAGGAATTTGTGGAATATACAATATTAAAATAATGCCATTGTAAGTTAATACTAACACAGTCACTCGTAAACGTGTTAGCATATTAGCTAATGCTAACAACGCTAGCGTCATTACATTACGATAGCACGTACAAATATGCATGAAAACACTCCTACAGACATCACACATGGGACGCTTTGTAATTAAGAATTGTTTGTTATATTGTAAAACTTACAAACGTTGCTTGGAATAACGAAGGAAGAATCCATACAAGTAGAAACGCTATGGACTGCTAGAAGACTGAACGGCACTTCTAATCACTAAATGGAAGGACCCTCCAGTGAGCGAACTTGTTCAAATGATGGCGCCGTAGCACAAACAGTAAGACACATTTTCAGTGTGTTTGCTTGGTTTTTAATTTGGAAACTGATTGAATTATGGCCGTGAGCGAAGAAAAATCCCAAAATTATGCGCACTGGGAAATAAGCCGCAGGGTTCAAAGTGTTGCTAATGACTGTATCTTCATTATATTACGATAGCACTAGGGGTGTAACGGTACACAAAAATTTCGGTTCGGTACGTACCTCGGTTTAGAGGCCACGGTTCGGTTCATTTTCGGTACAGTAAGAAAACAACAAAATATAAATTTTTTGGTTATTTATTTACCAAATTTGTCAACAATGGCATAACATACATATACACACAGGGTCCATTGCCAGGGTTAATGTGGTCAACATATATAAAATAAAAACTAAATAAGATAAGGCTCAGAATGGTTTCTTAACAAAACTTTTCTACATATAAAGTGGTTTTTTTGATTGATTGATTGATTGAGACTTTTATTAGTAGATTGCACAGTACAGTAAACTGCCTTTCTTCTACATATAACAAGTGCAACATTAAACAGTTTCAAGTCAACTCAGCCTCAGATTAACTTTTCTCTCCTCCCTCCCCCCTCCCGCCCCAGCCTGGCTAACTTGGCAGTAAGAGGTGGGAGCTGTTTGCTCGTCTTTATCTTTTGATTGATTGATTGAAGCTTGTATTAGTAGATTGCACAGTACAGTACATATTCCGTACAATTGACCACTAAATGGTAACACCCTAATAAGTTTTTCAACTTGTTTTAAGTCGGGGTCCACTTTGTTGAAGCGATGTTCACTTGGGGGTGGTGCCGCTTCAAATGGGTTAGCATGTTTGACGTGTTGGCAGCAGCATGCCTTACCGCTGCTGAACAATGTCGGCAAACCTCCGTCCTCCGCACCGCGCAGCCGGAGTGTTCCCAAACGGGAGATCTTAACAAGGCACGAGGGTCTTTCAGCTCTGGCTTTTATATGTTGTCCTAGCCCGGTCATTGCCAGCGTGCCGTGTGTTGTGCCTCAGTGTGCATTGTTTGCACAACGTGCGCTACGCTACTTAATATGTCCGTGTGGAAACTCGTTCGGTACACCTCCGGATCGAACCGCAACCCCCGTACCAAAACGGTTCGATACAAATACACATACTGTTACACCCCTAGATAGCACGTACAAATATGTATGAAAACACTCCTACAGACATCACACATGGGACGGTTTAGTTAGTAAGAATTGTTGTAGTTATATTGTAAAACTTACAAACGCTGCTTGGATTGATAAATGGATAATGCATACCAGTAGAAACGCTATGCACGGTTGGAAGACGAACACGGCACTCCGGTTGGAATGTTTTATAAGCCACAAGGTTCAAAATGTAGCAAAAAAGTAGCGGCGCGCGCTATGTATTTTGTTTAAGAATTCTATTTAAAAGACGGATTTTTAGGCCATCTTCATGCAACCAGAAGGAGCTTTTCTAACATGTAACGTGTTTTGAAAAACTACATTATGATTTTATACCAAATGATACATTGCGAGAATCGGTTTAAATCGAGAATCGCGTTGAATCAATTTGTCACCCTAGGAATCAGAATCAGGATTGCATCGTTAAGCGGCCAAAGATTCACACTCCAACAAAACACTATCAGGGAACCACAACAAAACATGAAAAACAGTGGCTTTACTAACAGCGTCTATTTATTTTAGTCATTAAAAATAAACAAACCTCCGTCAAAATATTTCAGAGTGTGTAGAAGTACTTTTTGAGCACATTCAACAATACCCCGATAATAATAACCGTGATAATTTTGGTCTGGATAACATGAAATATTCGTATAGTTACATCCCTACGGCGCACTGCTGATTTGGTAAGTTTACCCCCTAACAAAGATGCTGACAATCCAGAATTCAATGGGAGGTTTATTTTAACTGAACATGAACAAATCCAGAAAGCATTCAATAAAGTTGATATAAGTCAATGTGCATTTGCTGGCATTAATTAGTCTGTGATTCTAACACCAAAGGTGACTTGGTACAGACTTCGCGCTGGCTTGGAATGTGGTCGCGACTTAGGGAGTTGTTTGATGATGTCATTGTCTAATTAACATCATTGGCATGACGCAAAACTAACAGGAAGTTGTTAACTTTTGGGTGTTGGTGTCTTGTTGTGCAGTGGTGTGTGCATGCGTGCCTTCTAACATGCATGGGCAATGTCAAGAAAACATTCCTGCTGTGTCCTGTGCCTTCATTTTGAAAGGCACAGGACTTCTAATATCTTAGAAGTCCTCTTCTAATATTTTACTGTATTGTTGTTGCTGAAGTCGCCAGCATTTTTGTAAACAAGGCTTTAACTTGCATGCTTTTTAGTGTTTAGACCTACACGGGTAGTTTTTTGTTGTTAACTTCCTTCCATCCATCTTCTTCCGCTTATCCGAGGTCGGGTCGCAGGGGCATCAGCCTAAGCAGAGAAGCCCAGACTTCCCTCACCCCAGCTACTTCGTCCAGCTCCTCCCGGGAGTTCCCAAGGCGTTCCCAGGCCAGCCGGGAGACATAGTCTCTCCGTGTCCTGGGTCTTCACTGTGGTCTCCGACCGGTCTGACGTGCCCTAAACACCTCTCCATGGAGGAATCCGGGTGGCGTTGTGACCAGATGCCCGAACCACCTCATCTGGCTCCTCTCGATGTGGAGCAGCAGCTTCACTCTGAACTCCTCCCGAATGACAGTTTCTCACCCTATCTCTAAAGGAGAGCCCCACCACCCGACTCAGGAAACTCATTTGGGCTGCTTGTAACCGTGATCTTGTTCTTTCGGTCATAACCCAAAGCTCATGACCAAAGGTGAGGATGGGAACGTAGATTGACCAGTAAATTGAGAGCTGAGCCTAAAGGCGAAGCTCCTTCTTCACCACGACGGATCGATACAGGGTCCGCATCGCTGTCGACGCCGCACCGATCCGCCTGTCGATCTCACAATCCACTCTTCCCTCACACGTAAACAAGAATCCGAGGTATTTGAACTCCTCCACTTAGGGCAAGATCTCCTCCCCAACCCAGAGATGTCACTCCAACTTTTTCCGGGCTGTGGCCACAAGGTTGGTGCCTGTCGTGGCAATAATCCTAGAACTTGCCGGTGGATACCAGCGGTGAGGGATGCTGTCAAGCGAAAGGAGTCCTATCGGGTCCTTTTGGCTCATGGGACCCCGGAGGCAGCGGACAGGTACCGACAGGCCAAGCGTTGTGTTTGGCGGTCGCGGAGGCAAAAATTTGGACATGGGAGGTGTTCAGGGAAGTCATGGAAAACAACTTCCGGACGGCTTCGAAGCGATTCTGGACTGCCATCCGTCGCCTCAGGAGGGGGAAGCAATGCACTGTCAACACCGTGTACGGTGAAGATGGTGTGCTGCTGACTTGGAATCAGGACGTTGTGGATCGGTGGAGGGAATACTTCGAAGACCTCCTCAGTCCCACCTAAATGTCTTCCTATGAGGAAGCAGTGCCTGGGGAATCTGTGGTGGGCTCTGGGGATGAGGTTACCGAGGTAGCTAAGACTCTGCAACGTTGCGTGGACATCCGGGGCGGTACCTCTAGATTGGCAGACCAGGGTGGTGGTTCCTCTCTTGAAGAAGGGGAACCGGAGGATGTTTTCCAACTATCGTGTGATCACACTCCTCTGCCTTCCCGGTAACGTTCATTCAGGTGTACTGAAGAGGAGGCTACACCGGATCGTCAAACCTCTGATTCAGGAAGAACAGTGTGGTTTTCGTCCTGGTCGTGAAACTGTGGACCAGCTCTATACTCTCGGCAAGATCCTTGAGGGCTCATGGGAGATTGTCCAACCAGTCTACATGTTTTTTGTGGACTTTGAGAAGGCTTAATTAAGACTCTGCTTCTCAGCAGTGGACACTGCTCATAGAGTATGGGGTATCGGACTGTCTGATTGTGGCTGTCCGCTTCCCTGTATGATCGGTGTTAGCTTGGTCCGCATTGCCGGCACTAAGTCGGACCTATTTCCAGTGAGGGTTGGACTCTGCCAGGACTGCCCTTTGTCACAGATTCTGTTCATGACTTTCATGGACTTAATTTTTAGGCGAAATCAGGGCGTTGAAGGGATCCGGTTTGGTGGCAATAAACACACTGCAAGAATATATATAAAAAGTAGTAACAGGCACCTTCATAACAATATGTAATATGTACAATATACACACTGAAAGTATATATATAATGTAGTAACAGGCACCTCCATAACAATATGTAATATGTACTGCAAGTATATATATATATATAATGTAGTGAGCGAACTCGTCCTAACGATGGCGCCATAGCGCGAACAATAGCACACCTTTTAAGTGTCTTTGCATGTGTTTAATGAACTTGTTTTATTATAGCCGTCAGCAAAGAAAAATCCAAATATTAGCCGTGGGGTTATTGGCTTAGTGGCTTATAGTACTGGAGCTGAACAAAGGACTGACATCAAGTATTTTAACTTGATCTTGTTATAGATTTAAAATACTCACCATGTTTTGTGTCATTTCTCCACTAGTCGCAAGAGGCTGACGGACTGGGACACAGACATCACTCCTCTGGTAGGAGAGGAGCTTCTTGTGGAGGTTCTGGATGACATCCCCCTGACCATGCACAACTTTGTACGTGTTTTCATTCCCAAGTCATGTTCGGTGTTTGGCTTTCCCAGAATAGTAAAGGTCAGGGTTTTTGTCCTGTTCAAACCTCGGCAGGTACGGAAGACTTACTTCAAGCTGGCTTACTGCGACTTCTGCCACAAGTTTCTGTTCAACGGCTTCAGGTGTCAGACCTGCGGCTACAAATTCCACCAGCACTGTAGCAGCAAAGTGCCCACGGTCTGCGTGGACATGGACACCGTCAGCAAAAGGTGAACAAGACATGTTTAAGAAGAAGAAATCATTCCACATCATTCTTTGTTGTTGTCTGCCAAGGTGTGACCAAGGTCCCTGCACCGACGAGTATCCTCAGATACTCTTGCCGGAAAATTCCCCGCCCCAGAGTAACATAGCCTTAACCGCCGAGCCTGCTGGGTAAGTTTGTACCCAAATCCAGTCAGCCAATGAATGGCTTTGTTCAAAGTGCTCTGCACTAGTTATGTGATACTGGAAATTCCAGACCGCCATACCAGATATTTAATATTGATCCTCCAATCAAAATATCGATAACTTTTGATGCTTTGGTTCAGGGGTGTCCAAACTTTTTCCACCAAGGGAAAAGTATGCACGGCTGGAAGACAAACACGGCACTCCGGTGTATATATATGAAAAAAAAGCACTACCCGTAAATGGAAGGACACCTGCAGTGAGCAAACTCGTCCATAGGATGGCACCATAACGCAAACAATAAAACGCTTTCACCACAATAATCACCATGATTACTGAAAAGTAAGCACGGCTGAAAGACGAACACGGAAGTCCGGTTGGAGTTTAAAAAGAAAAAGCACTACCAGTAAAAGGAAGGGCACCTGCAGTGAGCAAACTCGAGCAAATATTGACAGGGGTGTCAAAAAATTGGTTTTCGACTGAATCGCGATTATTTGTGACGATTCTTAATCTATTTAAAACAATCGGATGAATTTTTTCTTTATTTTTTCTTCCATCTGTCCTGTAATGTAGATGATCTGCTGTAGATATTTACTTTAGACAAGAGAAGTGTTGGAGACTTCCCTTCTTGCCTTATTTGTGTTTGACTTTATGAAATGTTTGGGTAGAATTGTATTCAACAAAACCAGTTTTCTTCTAAGCAATATAAACATTTATCAGAGCAGGCATGTAATTTTTCCGTCTAAAGTCGGAAATCCGTCTTTTTAAAAAAAATATTTTCCGTTTTTCTTTGTTTTTTCTGACCTACAATGTGTGTTAAAATCTTAATCCGTCTCTTTGCCATACCTGCCAACAACTATGGTTTTCCTGTAATGAGTACGGTTTTTGATAATCCACTAAAAATGATTAACTAAAAAATGGAAGCTATGTAGCGAAGCAACTCCACGGGCAGGGGACTACGTATATGGGAAACCTCAATGATGATTGGTTGGTTTACGTATAAGAACATCCATGATTGGTTGGTTGTTTACTAAAATGAGTCACAATTGGTTAAGATTAGGGCTTATTTACAGTCTTTTTCATGAAGTTCAAATCACATGCCTGATCAGAGCTGTTTATTTTATGGAGGAATATAGTTAATCATAGAACTGGCACCCAATGTTATTGAAAAGTATTGAATTTAAATCAAGAATCGTTGTGAATCCAATCGTTTCTCCCACGAATCGAATTGTGTGGTGCACAGGTCTACATATTGATATTTTTAATTTAAAAAATGCTAAAAATAGATATTGTGCCAGCTACTGTATGTATTTTAGGTGACTAAGTATATTATAATTAATTATTAGTTTGAACATTTCATCTTTTTCTCATTAAATACTGAATTTTTTCCTTACATTTTACTGTTGATTTTTTTCCAATGTCAGAATATAATAAAAATATTAATAATACAATTGTGTAACTGCATAGACTAGTGTGTCAACAATTCTGCCTGTACAAAATATTAATGTTCACTTACACATTTAACACTGTTTATTATGGTTGTTGTCATTTTTCAAACTTAATAGGTTGGTGTTATTTTACTTTTTAATTGATTGTTTATATTTTAGGTATATTATTTTTTTTTTTTTGAAAGCTAATATTGTAGATCAATGGTGTCTAAACTTTTTCCACCAATGGGGTGAGGGCCATTTTATATATTTTTTAAAAGAAAAGAAAAAAAAGCTAGATATGTTGCATATATTTAAAGAAAACTTTGTTATAGGTAACTAACTATATTATTATTAATTATTAGTTAAAACATGTAATCTTTTTGTCATTACATTCTAACAGTTTGCTTTTTTTCCTTAAATTTTTACTGTTGTTTTTGTCGATATGTTATTATTTGAAAATACACAACTTTTATAATGTTAGCAGACACGTTGGGTATATTTGCACAAAGTATCTGCATTGGATCGGTATCGCCGATACCGGCCTGAATTTGATTTGGTATCGGATCAAAGAGAAACTCGGTGGTATCGCACATGATGCACAATAAGGGTGGGGGGATAGCGCAGTTGGTGGAGCGGCTGTGCCAGCAACTTGAGGGTTCCATGTTTGATCCAAGTGTAGCTTACCACCGCCAGTGTGGAGTGAGCGAATGTTGGGTTCTCACTGTGTGAATGTTCTGCACCAAAATTAATCTGTTTCTTCTTCTTCTCCGGATTTTGATGCGCTCTACCGTCCACATTTTTAATCCGATTCAAACCGTTCAAACTTCAAACTCTTTAGCCTATTGAGGAATCGCGGGCATATTCCCCAATTTCCCAGAATTCCAGGTTTTCCGGGACACTTTTCCCATTCAAAATGAATTGGCCATTTTTCAAACTTCCACCATTTCCACATTTTTTAACCGATTCAAACCATTCTACCTTCAACACAGTGACGTGCGGTGAGGTTCATGGCTGGTGAGGCACTGACTTCATCACAGTCAGATTTACAAACATATAAACCCTAAAGAGTATCTTATTCACCATTAGATTGGCAGCAGTTAACGGGTTATGTTTAAAACCTCATACCAGCATTCTTCCCTGCTTGGCACTCAGCATCAAGGGTTGGAATTGGGGGTTATTAAATCACCAAAAATTATTCCCGGGCGCGGCGCCGTTGCTGCCCACTGCTCCCCTCACCTCCCAGGAGGTGATCAAGGGGATGGGTCAAATGCAGAGGACAAATTTCACCACACCTAGTGTGTGTGTGACAATCATTGGTACTTTAACTTAACTTTAACTTTACACATACAAACTGTAGCACACAAAAAAGCACATTTAATTAAAAAAAACGTTATTATGGTCTTACTTTTACTTATAAAATAAGTCCACGAGCCGCTGTTGTGCTGGATTAATGCACCCCCTGTTGAGTGTTATATCAACTAAAGCCCTCACTTAAACTTTCCACGTGCAAGATTGAATCTGTTTAAAAAAGTGTAACCGAGGGTTTATTAATGTCGCCTATACTGTATGAAACTACAAAATAACAAACACGGAGGCTCCAGTTTACACGAGGACCACTTTATTTACCTTCTTTCAAAAACTTCCGCTCCACTCAAAAGTGTCATCACTTCCGCTCTTAGCGCCTTCAAAATAAGAGCTCAAGGCATATACTGTATAACAGCGCATAACAGGAACTTAACATCACAAAGAGGAAAGCCCATAAAAATAGGTTACAAAAGTTATTTAATAAGAAGCCAAAAAGTGCAAAAACAATAATGTTCGTGTTGGAGGAGTTGTGGCCCTGCAGTCATTCACAACTCCTCCAACACGAACATTATTGTTTTTGCACTTTTTGGCTTCTTATGAAATAACTTTTTTAAATAGATTCAATCTTGCACGTGGAAAGTTTAAGTGTGGGCTTTAGTTGATATAACACTCCCGTCAGGGGTTGCCGTGCATTCTACGGCGGGGGTGCAGGAGGCGAGCCTCAGCCAGTGCGTCTTTTGCAGCCGTTTTATGATCGCTCAGCACAAGAAATACTTTACACACATACAGTTGTTGACAAAATACACTGTACATTATATACCTCAGCTAACTAAACTATGGAAATGTATAATATAATTCATATAGCAATACGGTCTCACTGCACAGCGGGCCAGCAGTTAGCCGAGTCCGCAATCCATGGTGAGACGCAGTGACGTGCCTCAACTGGCTGCTGTTCACCGCACCGTCTCTTCTCAGTATTTGAACGGCAAATGTGAAAATTCAGCGATTTTAAATAAAAATAATCTAAAACGGGTGAAGTTAAATGGAAAATAACTTTATAGTATAATAACTGGATACATATAACAATTTAATTAAAAAAAATATATTTTTACATTTTTTTTCTTTCCATGATAGCAGGTGAGGCCCTGCCTCACCTGCCTCTAGTGACTGCACGTCACTGCTTCAACATTTTCCACTCATCCTGGACATTCAAACCATAATTTTTCCAAGTAAAAAAATAATTCCACGAATTCTCGTTTTTTTCAAACCCTTTTTTCTATCGACCATTGCTCCCACATTTTTCAACATACTTCAACCGTTCCACCGTCAAAACATTCGTCTTAATCAGACAGTTTTTTGAACTGGAAAAATTCCCGGTTTTCCTGAAATTCCAGGAATTCCGTAATACCTTTTCTCAATTCAATATGTTTCTCGACCGTTTTCAAAAATTCTAAAACCAACCTATTGGTGTCATTCAGAACATTTATATATATTTTTTTACCATTTTCAAAAGAAATATTACTCTTTTCCCGCAATTCCCAATTTTTCATAAAATTCCTATGTAAAAGAATGGGACATTTTTCAAAGTTCCACAACTCCAACATTTTTTATCAGATTCAGACCGTTCCGATTTCAAAATATTCAGCCTGTTCAGGAATTGTGTGCTCCTTTCAACAATTATTTAAAATAATTCCCAGGTTTCCTTGAATTCCCAGTTTTTAGGGACATTTTCCCCTTTCAAAATTAATTATCCATTTTTTAAACTTCCACAACTCACACATTCTTCAACTGATTCAAACCATTACACCTTTAACACATTCAATTCATCCTGGAAATTCACACAACCATTTTTCCACATTCACCAAATGTCCAGGAATTCCTTTTTTGTTAAACTTTATTTCCAACTTTTTTTAGTGCGATGACTCCTTTCACATTTTTCAACCCATTTCCCCCATTCCACTGTCAAAACATTCCTTTTAGTCAGGACAAAAAACCAAGTTGGTTTAAGAACTTGAAAATTTCCCTAAATTCTGTAATACCATTTTTCAATTAAAAAAACTTACTACTTCGATTTCTTCACCGATTAAAACAATTCCAACACCAACCAATTCAGCTCATTCAGGACATTCATGCTCCTAATCATTTTCCAAAAAAATCCCTCTTTTCCCAAAATTCCCAAATTTCCAGGAAGTTCCCATTGAAATGAATGGGACATTTTTCCAAGTTGCACAATTCCCACATTTTTCAACCTATTCAAACCATTCCAATATCAACACATTCCACTCATTCTAGACATTCAAACTAACACTTGCCCAAGTTCCAAAGCAAATTCCGGTTTTCCTGGAAATTCAAACCCCCCAACATTCAAACCTTTCCAACATTCAAACTATTCTTACTTTTATACTACATTCTGTCAGCATTTCAGTTCAACTCCAGCATTGGAGCATTCACACGCAATTCCTTCAGGAATTGCCTCATCTAGTTTCTAAAAGCTGTCGTCGCTCTCGCCATCCTAAACCTGCTTCCACTCGCTGACAGACCAAGGCCTGTATCAACCATCAGTTCCCAGTTATTGATGGAATCTAAATGACTAAAATGTATTGATTTGGTGCATTTGCAAACATCTAAAATGATGATCAAACTAAATTATAACCTGCTACTCAAAAATGTACAACAATTCTTCTCAACTAAAGAGGACAAATACAACCTTAGAGGAAAACCTAGTTTTAAACATTTGGGTACACGTGCAACACTTAAGACCTTTAGCATATTAGTATGTGGAATGAAATTATAGAATGGATTAAGCAAAGAAATCAAACACAGCCCTAATATAACTCAGTCCAAGAGGGTTTACTAAGTACAAAGGAGAAAAATGTTTATTGAAAAGTGCATATAATTCATTTCATTATGAGATGCAGAATTAAATTGAAGACTTATAAAGAGAACTGCTGTATTTGGAAATTCACTATAGAATGTAAATTGTGTTACAAGAACAGGAAGTGAACAAGTGTGTTAGAAATTGATATGAACCCGAGAAGGGGCGGGATTAAATAAGCCTTGCTTCTTCCCACTCCTTTTCGGACATGTAAAGAGAAATGAGAGTCTGCAAGCTATGTGATGTATCACATGTAAATGTATGCATGTTTGAAGTAAATTGATACCATACCAAAACTTAAAATTGCTGCCGGGAAATCCAGTTTTTGTCCTTCTTTCTCGACGTCTTCTCGATCCCGTTTTGTTTGTTTTGGCTGCTGCAGCCATCTTTGTCCGGAAATTCACACAAAGATTTCATTTTTGTCAAATAGGAGACTTATTATACAAGGCCTTGTTCTAACTGCCGGTCAATTCCACTTTATTTTGCCCGTATGCGACCTGTATCTGACTTTTTCATGTCCGTGTGAACAGTGCATAGCCAAATCTTTGGTATGTGGAAATAAAACGGATAAATATACGATGTGTCCGCAATGTGAACGCTCCCGTGCTCAGTTCGCATCCACCCATCCAACCAGGACGTCACCAAAAAGCCTCATCATTATTCGCCAAAACAGACGGTTAAAAAATGAATAGTTGACAACGCAGCAGAAAACGAGTGAAAATAAAATGTTTTAAGAAGTCAGGTGAAAATTCCTGTCTGCGACTGCTCGCTTCAAGCAAGATATCCAAGCAAAATAAGCCAAAATACTTTTCCTTCTTAATCTTCTACACACAATAATTCTGTTCAGAAAATGTTGACTTTGGTTGCACCAAGTCCTTTAAAAATTGCCACAAATGCGTCAGAGACCGACTAGAGTTGAACCCATGTTCACTTACATAAACACTGCAGTGCGTGCGATGTCAGGTCCGCACGGAGGTTTTAGAGTGCTTTTTTATTTTTTTGTAACGCGAACGGCCGCTAAAAAGATCTGATTCGACATAAAACGGAATTGGACAGCCGACCCTGCAGTTTGAACGTAGCCTAAGTAAAGAAGGTGAGGCAGCAGCTCACACATTCTCATACTTTCTGTAACATCCAGGAAAAAATTACGTCAGCCATCTTGAAAAATGTCTCAACCATAATCGACATCGAGGAGCCCAGAATGATTTTGTTTAAATGTTGCCGATATTTCTATTCAATGTATTAAATCCATAAAGTGTTATAAAATGGAGTAGATGAGTTATTGTGATGTAGAGAAATGTCATATTTTGAAATAAAACAAAAAGAACGCCATTGTACGTTAATAATACTAACACAGACGCTCGTAAATGTGTTGGCATATTAGCTAATGCTAACGACGCTAGTTTGATTACATTACGATGGCGCGTACAAATATGGATAAAGACACTCATACAGACATCACACATGGGACGGTTTGTAAGTAAGATTTGGTGTAGTTATATTTTATAACTTACAAACATTGCTTGGAGGGATGAATGAAGAATCCATACAAGTAGAAACGCTATGGACGGCTAGAAGACTGAACGCCATAGCACAAACAGTAAAGCACATTTTCAGTGTGTTTGCTTGTTTTTTTTATTCGGAAACTGTATTATGGTCGTAAATGAAAAAACATCCCAAAATTATCTGCACTGGTAAATAAGCCGCATTGTTCAAAGTGTAGGAAAATAGTAATGGCTTATTGTCTGGAATTTACGGTATTATATACGTAAGGAAAGAAGGTGAGGCAGCAGCTCACACATTCTCCTACTTTTTGTAACATCCAGGAATAAATGTCAGCCATCTTGAAAAATGTCTTAATTGTAATCTACGTGAAGAAGCCCACAATTATTTTTATTTCAATGTTTACAATATTTCAGGGTTCCAAACTTTTTTTAAAAATGGAGTACCGGTAGATTAGTTATTGTGAGGTAGAGAAATGTCTTATTTTGACCCACTTTCCCAGGAGATGTTTCATATTTTGAAATAAAATGTTGATGTTCCTCTTAGACACGCGTAGTGATATTTTTTGTAGCTGAATTAAACCCAACATCAAACATTATGTCACTAATGCTCCCACCTTTCCTAAAAAATAATGTTAAAAAACAACTTTACATACTTGTCCAGATGTTTATTGACATATAATATTCATGTTTAAATAACTTTTACTGCAAATGAATATCTGCTACAAATATCGGTTATCGACCTTCTTGATTACTAATAATCTGTATCGGCCCTACTTATGATCCTGTTGACGACGAGACATGGCCCGCAGGAAGTCTATTATTGTTGTTATTATTTACAACAAACATGCACGTGTGTGGAAAAAGTGGCTCGGGGAAATGCAATCCGAACTCTAAACCAGGGAGTCGCTTCACTTTCTCTCCATCGTCCAAGCTGATGTTCGATTACACTCGGTGACTTCTCCACCTTCTGTCTCAGGATGGACCTTCTGTCTCCCACGTCAGCCTTCCGCTTCCCCATGCCCAGTGGAGATGGCCAGTCCCTACAAAGACATCGCTCCACGTCCACGCCCAACGTCCATATGGTCAGCTCAGTGAGCCCGGCTGCAGCCAGCATCATAGAGGCAAGTTGCCTCCTACTCTTCCTCGTTTCAAAATGACAATGAAACTCGGTTTCTTTCAAAATGAATTGATTTCCTTTGCTTTCCCATCCTTTTTTTTTTTTTTTAGGAAGCACTGAAATTCAACAACACAATAGGTATGACTTACTTTATTTTCCCGACTATAGAGAAATATGTTTACATATATTAGCCGCACCGGACTATTAGTCAGATATATATACGTTGTGAAACGAGTTATTTACACGTAAACATTCTGTAAATGTTTATTTACATACCTTAACTGTTGCCAAAGGGTGTCTGCCACACGGCAGTAAAACAGCTGATCAAACAAAACAGAAGTCATCGTCATGGACCCACTAGCTGCGCAAGCTAGCTCTCCAATCAGCTAAACAGATTTAATAACTCCACAGTGACGTTTTTGTGAATTTACTGAGGAATTTTTGTAAGTGAAACCATACAAAAAATATGCCATTGTGAGTTAACAATACTAACACAGACACTCGTAATCCTGTTAAATCAGGGGTGTCAAACGTACGATTGGGCCGGATTAGGCCCGCAAACAGGTTTTATCCGGCCCGCGAGATGAGTTTGCTAAGTATAAAAATGAGCCGGAATTTTTAAATGAAATAAACTGCTGTTCTCAATGTGTCCACTCGATCAGTGGTCCGCGGCCCGGTACCGGTCCGTGGACCGATTGGTACCGGGCCGCACAAGAAATAAAAAAATAAAAAAATAAAAACGTTTTTTATTTATTTATTTATTTTTATTAAATCAACACAAAAAACACAATATATACATTATATATCAATATAGCTCAATACAGTCTGCCGGGATACAGTCCATAAGCACACATGATTGTATTTCTTTATGACAAAAAAATAAAAAATACCATAACCCCATAACATAACCCCATACCATAACGTTGCTTGGAGTGATGAGTAAAGAATCCATAGGTGTAGAAAAGGATATGGACGGCAAGAAGACGGAACAACACTTATACTAACCGGTTGACAGCCCTAAATGGAAGAACACTGCATGTGATGCAGTGAGTGAACTCATCCAAAAGATGGCGCCATGGCACAAACAATAAAACACCTTTTCAGTTAGTTTGCTTGGATGTATTTTTTATTTTTATTTTTTTTAAACCATTTGCATTATGGTCGTTAGCCAAGAAAACCCCATAAATGAGCTACACCGTTTTAAAAGCAGCAGGGTTCAAAGCGTAGGAAAAAGTAGTGGCTTATCGTCGGGAATTTATGGTAATTTTGTATTTGTAATTATTTGTATCAGATGCTCTCTTCTGGATCTGACATCTTGTATCAGCAGGTCCTGAGCCATCACCGAAGCCCTCCACCAGCCCACCCTCGTCTCTAGGCTCTCCAGGGAGAAGACCACCCAAATCCCCCTCAGAACACAAAGAGCGAAAGCCCTCCTCATCTGATGACAAAAAGAAAGTAGTACGTAGTCTCGGAGCATATTCTTTGGAGTGAATCTCTTTTTAAAAAAAGTACATTTATGCTTCATTGATTGGTTGGATGTGTTTCAGCATCGGGGGGGCTACAGGGACTCAAGCTACTACTGGGAGGTCCACTCCTGGGAAGTTACCATCCAGAAGAGAATAGGAGCTGGCTCCTTTGGAACTGTATTTAAGGGCAAGTGGCATGGAGATGTAGCCATAAAGATCCTGAAAGTCACAGAGCCCACACCTGAACAGTTACAGGCCTTTAAAAACGAAATGCAGGTGTTACGGTAAGTTGTACTTATTTTGATGTTATTTATTTTACTATCACAGGTTATTGATATCCAATCAAATCTATTTTCCTTTTTTAAAAACAATTCATATTATGTTTATAAACTCAATAAATACGTCCCTGGTCGATACATAATTTTGTGGTATCATCCAACACTAATGTAAAGTATCAAACAACAAAAGAATAAGTGATTATTACATTTTAACAGAAGTGTAGATAGAACATGTTGAAACAGGAAGTAAGCAGATATTAACAGTAAATGAACAAGTAGATTAATAATCAATTGTACAGCTTGTCCTTTATAATGTTGAGAAAATAGTAGAATGATAAATGACACAATGTGTTACTGCATACGTCAGCAGACTAATTAGGAGCCTTTGTTTCCTTACTTACCGTACTACTAAAAGACACGTTGTCTAGTATGTTCACTATTTTATTTAAGGACAAAATTGTTCTTCAATGGCAATAAGAAACATATGTTTAATGTACCGTAAGATTTTTTTAAATAATGCCAATTTTTGTGGTCCCCTTTTATTTAGAAAAGTACCGAAAAGTATCGAAATACATTTTGGTACCGGTACTAAAATATTGCAGGACAACCCTAGTTTAGAGGTACCATGACCTTACAAAGCCTACAGTGAGGTCACATATGTAGCGTAGAAGAAAAAAAATTACTGTTTCGAAAAATAAATGTAATAAATATTCTTCTGTAGAATTAAACACAGTAAATCATGTGGAAATTACACAAGAAAGTAGTAACATTTCGTATCATGTGGTGTTAACTTAATACATGCAAAGTGAGATATGTCAAGCCTTTAATTGGTTAGAATTGTGATGAGTGTGGCTTACAGTTTATAAAACTTTGAATTGAAAATGTCAGGTTTCAAAAAATGAAATCCAAGATAATCAAAATGATGACAAAGGCTTGACATATCTCACTTTGCATGTAAGGAGTTAATATCACAGATTAGTTGCACATTTGAAGTTAATAGCTGACATGGATGGCCATACTTGTACATGATATTCTAATTTTATGACTTTGGACAAGGTTGTTACAGGAAAACATGCAGCTTTTCTCTCACTACAATTGAACATTCACCTACCCAAAATGCAAGCTTTTGACCACAAACTTAGTCGCTGCGATCTGGAGCGAGTACTGTTTGCCTGGTAGCCAGTCAGAATGTGTCTCTCTCTGGTCATGGTCCTCTAAATGAGAAACATTAATTTTGATGTAACAAACACCAGCGCTAACATGCTAGGAGGTGTTAGTACTTGCTGTGTTCAGATGACTGCGTTATGTCGGAGAAGAGGGATGGATGGGAAGCCTCCAATGTCTGCGTGTGACCGTGTTCATGTGCCTGCAGGAAAACTCGCCACGTCAACATCCTGTTGTTCATGGGCTACATGACAAAGCCCAACTTTGCTATCATCACGCAGTGGTGTGAAGGCAGCAGCCTGTATCGCCACCTGCACGTCTCCGAAACCAAGTTTGAAACCATGAGGCGCATCGACGTGGCCAGACAGACGGCTCAGGGGATGGAGTGAGTACCCGTATATTACTGCATGTGTCAGAGCTGTCCACACACATTCTATGAATACTATTATATTCTAAATGGGGGGAGTAAGGAAAAAAGTTGCAATGTTGAGAGAGCTATATATATATATATATAGCTGATAGTTTAAGTGGGATTGTTTTTTTTGTTTTTGTTTTTGCTCAAAAATAATAATAAATCAAACTTTGTGATGAATTATTGACCTATTCAAGGCCTCAATAATTTCACATCAAATATTCCACTTTGAAATATTTTAGCTGGAAAATATTGCATATTTTGTGTCTTTGACAAAAAGGGCATAAAACAAAAACAAACAGTAAAAAAAAAATTAATATCCATAATTGACAGGTCTCAAGTTGATCTGGGAAAAAAACGTTGAAAGAAGAAGAAAAAAAAAAAAATCATCGGATTTATTTTTAACACACTCCCTGGTCATTTTAATGTGATTGTCTTTTTTTGTTTTTGCTCAAAAAATGATAAATAAAAATCAATGTTGTGATGAAATATTGACCTATTCAAAGTCTAAATAATTCCACATCAAATATTATTTGATAAAACTAATTATTTTATCTGGAAAATATTGCATATTTTGTGTTTTTGCCATAAATAACTATTTTCTTTTGGGGGAAAAAAAAGGTCTTAAAAAAAAAAAACACAAAAAATTTCAAACTTGTAATTGACAGATCTAAATCAAACTTTGTGATGAATTATTAACCTATTCAAGGCCTCAATAATTTCACATCAAATATTCCACTTTGAAATATTTTAGCTGGAAAATATTGCATATTTTGTGTGTCTTTGACAAAAAGGTAATAAAACAAAAACAAACAGTAAAAAAGTAATATCCATAATTGACAGGTCTCAAGTTGATCTGGTTTAAATTAAAAAAATAAAAATAATAATCTGATTTATTTGTAACACACTCCATGATAATTTTTATGGGATTGTCTTTTTTTTTAATTGTCCTTGCTCAAAAAATTATAATAAATCAAAGTCAATCTTGTGATGAATTATTGAGCCATTCAAGGCCTAAATAATTCCACATCAAATATTCCACTTTGAAATATTTTAGCTTGAAAATATTGCATATTTTGTGTGTTTGCCATAAATAAACAGTTTTCTTTGGGGGAAAAAAGGGCATACAACCAAAAAACCCACACAAAAATGTAAAATTTGTAATTGACAGATCTGAAGTTGATCTGGAAGAAGTGTTGAAAGTAAAAAAATGTATAATAAAAATGAATCAGATCATTATTATTATAATTTTTTTTACTTTCAACACACTCCCTGATCATTTTAATGGGATTGTTTTTTTTTTTTAATTGTCCTTGCTCAAAAAAAACAAAAAAAAATCTAAATCAATGTTGTGATGAATTATTTACCTATTCAAGACTTAAATAATTCCACATCAAATATTCCCCTTTAAAATATTTTTGGGGAAAATATTGCATGTTTTGTGTTTGCCATAGTCGTCTTTGACAAAAGCGCATTAAACAAAAAAACATGAACAAAATGAATATCTATAATTGACAGATATATTTTATAAAAATATATATATATATTTTCAACACTCTTGGATTACTGAGAATTTTGGTGGGATGTTCTATTTTTTTCAAACTGTCTTTGCTCAAAAAGTAATAAATTAAAATCAATGTTATGAACTATTGACATTTTTAAAGGCTCAAATTACTTCTTAACAAATATTCCACTGTGAAATATTTTCGGGAGGAAAGTGTTGCACATTTTGTGGTTTTGCTTTAAAAACTAGGTTTTTAACAAATTTGATGGAGCACGTTCATAACCTCGGAACATCGTAATACGGAAGTACATTTTATTTATGTAGCACTTCTCACAGAGAGCTCACCAAATGCCTCACATGGTTAACAATACAATTACTGGTAGTACAATAAGAAACAAGCATATAGCATGATGCAACAACAAACATTGCAAACATTTTTATAGATACATATAAAATAATTGAAAATTGAATATTACAGTAATACACACTTAAATGTTTTAACTGCCTTAAAAAAACAAGGACCACCTGGACACAGAATATAATTAAAATAAACAAACATGAATATGTAACGTAAATGAAGTGAATTGAAGTCATTTTGTGTCAGCTGATCTGTCAAAAATAAATTTCATATTTCCTTCTGTTTCAGTTATCTTCATGCAAAGAACATCATTCATCGCGACCTGAAGTCCAACAGTATCCTTTCTCTGTCCAGTGTGACGTTACTAAGATGGAGAAATTCATCTTTGCTTCTGGACACTAAAAATATTCAAGCAGCCATGTTGTCCTGTTACATCTTGCTACAGACATGGATTCTTCATTTGACACATTGACAATAGGGCTGGGCCGTATGGTTAAAAACTCTAGTGTTTTTATATCGGTCGGTATCGAGAATTATTTTTTATGACCTATGGAAAATAAGGATCAAGAGAAAATGTATTACATTTGAAATGTTTTATTGTAAATGTAACCTTACTGTGATTATAATCCCTCGGCTATCAAGGCAGAATTGATATGTCAACACCAGCATGTAAACAAACTATTAACAATAAGCTCTTCAAAGGAAGGAATATGGAAGGAACGCTTCATAAAGTGTAGAAGAATAGTGTGAAAATGTAAACATAGAGAAAGTATTTTCTGCAGGTTTTCGAGCTGTGCTCTAAAGGGTGAGCGCGGCTAAGGTGGTATGCTATTAGCGCTCTTGCCTTGCATAATTTACATACCACATTGGTCTGACTACGGTCCCTTTGGGAAACTTCAAAAAACAGACTTTTCCTCTTTTATCCACAATTTCTTCATCTTGACTTTCTCTTCTCGCTCCATGCAAAGAATCAACCAAACATGGTAAATGTGTTATACTTTTATAGAGCTTTTCTACCTTCAAGGTACTCAAAGCGCCTTGACACTATTTCCACATTCACCCATTCACACACACTGATGGCAGGAGCTGCCATGCAAGGCCCTAACCACGACCCATCAGGAGCAAGGGTGAAGTGTCTTGCTCAAGGACAGGGTAGTTGATACTGTCAACTGATCAGTGATCACTTCTTGGGTTGCTCGGTGACCAGAGAGCGAGTGCCTTTGTTCATGCAACCAACCTTGCTTCCACACTTCCGCTTCCTTATGACGAAGAGAAAAATTTTCATATTAAACGTTTTATGGAAACCACTTGGTGTTGATATGGATTACGTGTCTTACGGTGATATATGTTGATATCGTTTATGGCCCAGCCCTAGTAAACAATCAGTAGAATTGGAACATTTATTATGTAATGTGTTATGGTTTTACGCCTCCATGTTTCCTGAAATGATGTCCTAGATATTTTCCTCCATGAAGGCTGGACGGTGAAGATCGGAGACTTTGGCCTGGCCACAGTCAAGTCACGCTGGACTGGCTCCCAGCAGGTGGAGCAACCCAGCGGCTCCATCCTCTGGATGGTGAGCCCGACCCGCTAGTGACTGCGTTTGTGTCTTGTATCGTTAACGTGTCTAATTACACAACGTGACTTCCTGTTAGCGTCGAGATAAAAGCACGTAACAGTGGTTGTCATAGTGGTTAGGACGTACAACCAAATGAGCACAGCAGCTTTGTTAGGTAAGAGTAGGAAATATCAGGGGTGTGTGATGCAACATTTTCACTTCAAGCACGATACCAATATTGAGTATTGATCCCATACGATATCAACAGGTATCATACACACTTGCAATACCACGCCAACGTTATCTATAAAGCCCTTTAAAAACAACCACAGTTGAAAAACAAAGGGCTGTACACCACAAACAAGTAAACTATAGAAAAGCAAGGGCCTTGGACGGACTAAAACATAATTTGAGACAAAGGTTATAAATGTACAGTCGTGGTCCAAAGTTTACATACACTTGTAAAGAACATAATGTCATGGCTGTCTTGAGTTTCCAATAATTTCTACAACTCTTATTTTTTTGTGATAGAGGGATTGGAGCACATACTTGTTGGTCACAAAAAACATTCATGAAGTTTGGTTCTTTTATGAATTTATTATGGGTCTACTGAAAGTGTGACCAAATCTGCTGGGTCAAAAGTATACATACAACAATGTTAATATTTGGTTACATGTCCCTTGGCAAGTTTCACTGCAATAAGGTGCTTTTGGTAGCCATCCACAAGCTTCTGGTTGAATTTTTGACCACTCCTCTTGACAAAATTGGTGCAGTTCAGCTAAATTTGTTGGTTTTCTGACATGACAAGAGCGAGTGATTATGATTGACGACACCTGTTGACTTGTCTGAGCCCATTTAAATAGGGCTCATATGATGCAGTCATTAGACTCGGTCGGTTACAAACACGACAATGGGAAAATCAAAGGAATTCAGCACAGATCTGGAAAAAACTAATCACTGACGAACAAGTCAGGAAAGTCACTTGGAGCCATTTCAAAGCAGCTTAAGGTCCCAAGATAAACTGTGCTGACAATTGTTCGTAAGTATAAAGTCCATGGCACAGTTTTGTCACTGCCACGATCAGGAAGAAAATGCAAGCTATCACCTGCTGCTTGGAAAAAATTGGTCAGGATGATCAAGAGTCAACCGAGAACCACCAAAAAGCAGGTCTGCAATGAATTGGAAAATTGCTGGAACACAGGTGTCACTGTCCACAGTCAAGCGTGTTTTGCATCGCCATGGACTGAGAGGCTACCATGCAATAAGGAAGCCCCTGCTCCAGAAGCCACATCTTAAGGCTCGTCTAAAGTTTGCTGCTGATTACATGGACAAAGATAAGACCTTGTCGAGGAAAGTTCCGTGGTCAGATGAAACAAAAATTAAGCTGTTTGGCCACAATACCCAGCAATATGTTTGGAAGAGAAAAGGTGAGGCAGATTTGGTCACATTTTCAGTAGACCCATAATATATATATATATATACACACACATATATATATGTGCGTGTGTATATATATATATATATATATATATATATATATATATATATATATATATATATATGTGTATATATATATGTATATGTGTGTGTGTGTATATATGTATGTGTATATATATATATATATATATATATATATATATATATATGAGATCAAGTGAAAACAATTACCTAAAACAGTCAAATAAAAGGCAGTTAAAAAAAAAAAACTTTCATCGTTCAGTAATTTGGGATGTAGAAAAGGTTTGTGAAATGAGTCAAACCAAAAACATTGGTAGCTATGAAAAACACTAACCTATTATTAGCCGTGTGGAATGGACTTATGCTATCTTTTAGTGGAAGTGCAGTGGAATTTTTTTTTTTTTTTTTGGCAACATCCAGTGGTCGCAATAATTCATTATGCAGTAAGTTGAATGATGCGGACACATTTGGTACTGGATACTGTCTATTTCTGCCTTGGAGACTTTATATGTGTAAGTATTGTGTAACTATAATTATTCGATACGTGTTTATATTGACTAGTGTCACCTTTTATAGGTCAATGATTATTACCTATGTCTAGCTTGTGTGCTTAGCTGTTGTGTAGCTGCTAGCTCCTAGTAGCCTATATAGCTTAGCATGTGTACCTTTTGTAAATTACTTAAGTAAAACAGAACAAATTGTGTGCTTATTGGAGGACATTTAGATGTTAACTGGCTGCACAAATAAAAGCCTTGCAGGACTGCTTGTATCCCACATATCACACACAAGTAAACACCTTGCAGGACTGCTTGTATCGCACATGATATCACACACAAGTAAACACCTTGCAGGACTGCTTGTATCGCACATGATATCACACACAAGTAAACACTCCGCAGGACTGCTTGTATCGCACATGATAGCACACAAGTAAACACTCTGCAAGACTGCTTGTATCGCGCATATCACATCACACACAAGTAAACACGCGGCATGACTGCTTGTATCACACATGATATCACACAAGTAAACACTTTGCAGGACAGCTTGTATCTCACATAAAAGCACACGTAAACACCTTGCATGACTGCTTGTATCGCACATGATATCACACACGCAAACACTTCGCAGGACTGCGAGTATCGCACATGATATCACACACAACACATTGCAGGATTGCTTGTGTCGCACATGACATCACACACAAGTAAACACTCCGCAGGACTGCTTGTACCGCGCATGATGTCACACACAGGTAAACACTCCGCAGGACTGCTTGTATCGCACATGACATCACACACAAGTACAGCACATATTATCCATACTGGTTGTTTTGCTGATAGTTGACCGATATCAATACCTGATCTGGATCCCCCTATGCAACAAATACATACACAAGAATGTAAGAAAAACTGTATCCTAATTGAAGAAAAATGAAGGCAACATCCTTTATTATCGTCCACTATTTGTACTTCTCCTGACAACTGCTCATATCCACAGTCATTATTCTTATGGGCATCAAATCATGTTATTGTGTTTGCTGTAAAAATAAAAATAAATGTCACTTGCTTATTACTTAGTTTTGTGTCTTCCATGTGTCCCAAGGCCCCTGAGGTGATCCGGATGCAGGAAAGAAACCCTTACACCTTCCAGTCTGACGTGTACGGCTATGGAGTGGTGCTGTTTGAGCTGATGTCCGGGACTCTGCCTTACTCCAACATCAACAACAGAGATCAGGTGGAACAACACTCTCCATGTCTTTTATATTCACACTCCGCACAGGCAGTGGTAAATATAGTGAATATTGTCACTGTGGGGGTTAATTTTTACTGCCGTTTGTAATTTAGTTTTAGTCGTAATCTTTGGACAAAGATGTATTTCAGTCATCTGAATTGATGTAGTTTTAGTCGACTAAATTCCTCAACAATTTAGTCGACTAAAGTCGTAATCTTTGGACAAAGATGTATTTCAGTCATCTGAATTGATGTAGTTTTAGTCGACTAAATTCCTCAACAATTTAGTCGACTAAAGTATGACGAAAAATACCTCTTTGAAGTTGTCTTGATGCCACTTTTATTACAATTACTGTACAACGTAATAAATCAACTCTGCATAACTTAGCATATATACGTGCATTTGAATATAATCTGAATATAGCCAAACTAACTATTTATATCGCACTTTCCATACAGAGGCAAGTTGCAAACGCAAAGTGCAGTACAACAACAAAAATAGAAAAGCGAACCCACACAGCACTATTAACAACAACAAAGCAAAAACTAAACAAAACATGGCACTGAGGATTTGAGTAAGAACACCACCTTGCAGAATAACTCAAATCAACACCATTTAAAAAAATAGTATAAAAAATATAATTTAATATATGTAAAAATAAAATGTAAATGATATAAACATTAAATTAGAAGGAGCTTCCGCAGCCTCCGTAGCAGAACCTCCAGGTTCTGTAACAGCTTCTTCCACCAAGCCATAAGACTCTTGAACGCATCATAATAATGCCCTCAATTCCCCCCAAAAACGGATTAACTCGCTGGAATATAAAGACAGTATAACATACATCCATAAACGTGGATGCATATGCCCATCCATCCATTTTCTACCGCTTATTCCCTTATGGATGCATATGCAATAAGTGCAATATATTTATCTGGACAGTAATCTATTTATTTATATCTGCACCTTATTGCTCTTTTATCCTACCCTAGAACGCGCTATTGCAACAAAATGTTCTTATCTGTACTGTGAAGTTCAAATTTGAATGACAATAATAGGAAGTCTAAGTCTATTAGAAAGTTAGGAAAAACTTAACGTTGAGAGACTAATAGTAGTAATAATAATTAAGATAGAAAACAACACAATGAATAATAAACAACATAAGAGTTTAAGATGATCAGTAAAAAAAACCTGATTAATAAAGTGTTTTTAGCCTTTTTCTTAATGTCAGGGGTCTCTCTGGCAGGCTGTTCCACAGGTGGGAGCCTTGATGGCTAAATGGCGCCTCACCGTGGCTCTTTGTTCTGCTGTGTGGTAAAGATAAAAGGCCAGTGCCAGAGGACCTCAGGATGCGCTAGGGTTGATACGCTAAAAGCAGCTCAGATAAGTGAGAAGGCACAAGGCCATTAAGACATTTTAAAACTAATAATAGACCTTTAAAATCCACCCTGAAGCAGACGGGGAGCCAACGCAGCGACTTTAAAACTGCTGTAATGTGCTCCCGACCTCTGGTCCTCGTCAGTGCATCACATTATTTCAGAATCAATTCAGACTAAGAGACGAGTTAAAGCGAGTTAATATTTTTCAGTTAATTTCCGAATGTGCATTCAATAGAGTGTAGTATGCAACGGAGCTCCGCCATTTTATTAGGCAAAGGAGCTGGGTAGAGCGAGGTGCATGGCGTGTACAACATACTCACTTGCTCTAAGCAGAGTGTAAAATGAAATTATGCACCGTGCATACACTTGTTTTAAAATAATTGTATTTATTTAACAGAAAATAATGGAAATGGAATCAAAACACATATTTGACGCACACATCTTAACATTAAGAATGTAATGAGAACTGCTAATACAGTGTTACATTATTTACAAACACAAAGTTGTATACATGACCTGTTGGCAATTTAGAGTGCATAATATTTTACTAATATGTTCAATAACATTGCAACAATTTTCTGTTCATCATTAAAATGTAATGTTTACATTTGATCATGTAGGTCTACTATTTATTTAGACAATCTTGACAACAACAAAAATATCATTGTTTAAAAAATCACTTGTCGCCAGTGTACAGTGCATGAAAATATGTGTGCATGTTTATGGTCATATGAAGAAACAATATTTTGTGTATAACTACACTGAGTGTGCACAATAATTGGCGCCCTGGCCATTGTGCCATGTAAATACAGCAACCAGTGATATAAAAGTAACGTATATTATCTCACATAGCTGTCTTCTTTTGTATGAACTTGAAAAAGGACAAGTGGCTCTTTTGGCTTGTCAAGTTGTGCAATTAATATCCGAACACTAACATCGATTAACGTGCGCTTTTCAGGTATCTTGCTTATTAAATTGGCGGGTAAGCTCGGCTCGGCTCACGGCATCCTGGTCAACCACAAACGTTGTTTGTTTTTAAGTAAGAATTTATTTTCAGGCATGTGGTAAAGTAAGCAGTCTTGCTCCTGCTCTGCCTTTTTACCAGTGACAGTAATTCAGTACAATCAATGGCAACTGGACTGTTTGGTTTGTCTTAGAAGACGTTTGGCCTCTCATCCAAGGAAGCTTCATCAGTTCATGCTCATAAACTTGGATTGGTCAGATCTAGTCTTAGACTTAGCTTGGTCATCCTCTAGACCAGTGTTTTTCAACCTTTTTTGAGCCAAGGCACATTTTCTTCATTGAAAAAATGCGGAGTCACACCACCAGCAGAAATCATTAAAAAATGAAACTCAGCAGCCAATATTGACAATAAAAAGTCGTTGTCGCAATTGTTGGATATGACTTTAAACCATAACCAAGCATGCATCCCTATAGCTCTTGTCTCAAAGTAGGTGTACTGTCACGACCTGTCACATCACGCCGTGACTTATTTTGAGTTTTTTGCTGTTTTCCTGTGTGTAGTGTTTTAGTTCTTGTCTTACGCTCCTAGTTTGGTGGCTTTTTCTCTTTATTTGGTATTTTCCTGTAGCAGTTTCATGTCTTCCTTGACCGCTATTCCCCACACCTGCTTTGTTTTAGCAATCAAGAATATTTCAGTTGTTTTTATCCTTATTTGTGGAAACATTGTTGATTGTCATGTCATGTTCGGATGTACTTTGTGGATGCCGTCTCTGCTCCACAGTAAGTCTTTGCTGTCATCCAGCATTCTGTTTTTGTTTACTTTGTAGCCAGTTCAGTTTTAGTTTCGTTCTGCATAGCCTTCCCTGAGCTTAAATGCCTTTTCTTAGGGGCACTCACCTTTTGTTTATTTTTGGTTTAAGCATTAGATACCTTTTTACCTTCACGCTGCCTCCCTCTGTTTCCGACATCTACAAAGCAATTAGCTACCTGCTGCCACCCACTGATATGGAAGAGTATAGCGTGGTAAGTCTGCCGATCTCCAGACAGTACAGACACTCAACAACGGCACATTATTTGCGCATTATAATTACTGGTTTGCAAAAAATATTTTTAACCCAAACAGGTGAAATTAGATAATCTCCCACGGCACACCAGACTGTATTTCAGTGGTCGAAAAACTCCCGACTAGATCTGACCAATCTAAGGCCCCTTCTACACTAAGGCTAAGGTTATCCAGGGTAAATCCCACCTAACCTTATCCGTGTCCACACACACACACAATGGTCATTTAAAACCCCCTGCCCCCCTCCGTCGCAACGCGACCTAGTGTGCATGCACGAAAAAAATCCGCGCGTCATGGTCACCTCTGACCTGGAAATGTATCCTTACCCTGTGTTTCAATGTAGACTATTGTCACATATCTTTTAACAATAAACCTTGCTTGCCTCACCATCAGCAGCTGTTAGACTATTGTAGTGAATCACACCTGAGCCGTCATACATGCATCAAATCTTTAATGGAGCTGTGAAAGTAAACAATGTGATAAAGAACATTTTACAACAATCATAGATATCTGTTCAGAACACTGTGCTTGTAGGCGAAAATTAGCGGCCGTACTTGACGGCCGCAACCACTTCATGGCTTCACAATAGTTATGGAGTACAAAACTAGACCTTGAGTCGACATATTTTTAAATTTTTTCATTAAGCCTTTATTTAACCAGGTAAATTTCCATTGAGATCAAAGACCTCTTTTCCAAGGGAGACCTGGCCAAGAGGGCAGCAGCAAGGTTACATTAAAAACAGTCATCGGCGGTGACTCAAACGAGTATGACGATCCTCCTGGTAGGGGTGTATCCCTTTATGGAGGATGCCTGTTCATGACTTTGTTTTACGTGGGGAGACGGTGCACAGTCAGTCACGACACTATCCTTGACAGAATCGGGTCAGAGTCCAGTGGCATAGAGTCCAAGACGACTGGGGACCCTTTTCTGCTGCAGCCATCGCAGCCGTTGTGGTAGTTCTTAAATCTACCGTCTTCCGCCTGCTCCGCCGTTGAGGTCCTCACCGTATCCCTGGCTAGGGGGCAGTCAGGTACTAGGCCTTTGCCAAGGGCCACCTGAGGTAACAGTAGTAAAGGGGTTAACCTCCTAGTGCCCAAAGACCCCATAGAGGAGCCTCCACTGCCGGATGCACTTTAACGTCATGCCTAGGACACATTAAAAACAGTAAACAACACATAAAACATCAAATTTACTGCATTAAAACTTGCTCATATAACACATGTGCATACAGGCAAGGTAGACTGCAATCCTTTCACAGAAGCTTTAAACTCTTTTAATGTAACAAGGGTTTGAAGTTGACGATTTGATTGTAGGTTATTCCAAGCCTTCGGTGCTGAAAACCTAAATGCTTTCTTACCCAGTTCAGTTCTTACTTTGGGGACGACAAATTGCAGAACATTCATTGAACGAAGATTGTGACTTCCTTGTTTTTTTGTTCAAAGACAAGACAGATAAGATGGCGTGATACCCAGAACATACATTGCGGACAATAACTAGTAATAGTCTGCTTTGCCAGTCCAAATGTATTCGCTGTTTTTCGTAGTCTGTCATTTTCTCCCCTTTGACAAATGGGCGACGTTTTTCACTAAGTAGAATTAAAGCTGACCTGGACATTCGAAAGTTCTCTTGCCGTTCCTCTGGCACAACACACTCGGTGACAAACATATCCCACCAGGCGGCCGTTCTACCAGGCCTTATCCAAAACCGTCGCTCAACCGTCTATGTTGCCGTCTGAGATGTGTTTTATCCGAAATAGCTGCAATCGCGCGTTTGCCTTTTTTTTTTTTTTTTTTTTTTTTAAGTGCTTTTTACAAAAAGGGCACAAAACATAAAAAAATAATATTTTATATTGACAGAACTGAAGCTGATTTAGAGTTTTTAAGTGTTGAATTAAAAAACAAATGTATGACTTTTTTTATAACATTTTTGTTCACCCTTTGGGGTCCCTGGGAACAAAATTGAGGCTGAGCACATAAAGCCAATCTATGAATGTTCATGTGTCATGCTTGACTTTCAGATCATTTTCATGGTGGGGCGTGGCTACCTGTCACCTGACCTCAGCAAACTGAACAGCACCTTACCCAAGTCCATGAAGAGACTCATCGTCGACTGTATCAAGTTCAAACGTGACGAGAGACCTTTGTTCCCCCAGGTAACACCTTGTTACAACACCTTCGTCACTTTCACTTTCACTTTCACTTTCACAGGGAAATGTTGTTTTGCTTCTGTTGGCAACCCCTTATGTGGAAGTTAGCCAGCCAGTGGGAGATAGGGTGAAAATATCCACATGAATAAGGGAGTTATAACACATACTTGTGTGTAATTAAAGGTAATAAGGGAGTTATAACACATAATTGTGTGTAATAAAGATAATACGGGAGTTATTACAATACATAATTGTGTGTACCGTAATTAAAGGTAATAAGGGAGTTATTGTATTACATAATTATGTGTAATAAAGGTAATACGGGAGTTATTGTAATACATTGTTTGAATAGTTGCATTTGGTTATCATAATGTTTATTTGAATACAATGTTTCACCGTCTTATAACCAACTATTGAAGGTAAAATTCACCAAATAATGATCACATTTCAAGTCAAGGCTGTATTTTGGGACTGATACCCTAATTATTGGTATCCCCTCTCCTGTTTGTGAGGCGTGGACTTGAACGTTTCCTGCTCTTTTAACGCAAGTGATGATGATGATGATGAATATGTCTGACATGGCGAGTGATGATGATGATGAATATGTCTGACATGGCAAGTGATGATGATGAATATGTCTGACATGGCGAGTGATGATGATGATGAATATGTCTTGACATGGCGAGTGATGATGATGAATATGTCTGACATGGCGAGTGATGATGATGAATATGTCTGACATGGCGAGTGATGATGATGAATATGTCTGACATGGTGAGTGATGATGATGATGAATATGTCTTGACATGGCGAGTGATGATGATGAATATGTCTGACATGGCGAGTGATGATGATGAATATGTCTGACATGGAGAGTGATGATGGTGATGAATATGTCTGACATGGCGAGTGATGATGATGATGATGAATATGTCTGACATGGCGAGTGATGATGATGAATATGTCTGACATGGCGATTGGTGGTGATGATGATGATGATGATGATGAATATGTCTGACATGGCGAGTGGTGATGATGATGATAATGATGATGAATATGTCTGACATGGCGAGTGATGATGATGATGATGATGCTGATAAATATGTCTGACATGGTGAGTGATGATGATGATGATGAATATGTCTGACATGGCGAGTGATGATGATGAATATGTCTGACATGGCGAGTGATGATGATGAATATGTCTGACATGGTGAGTGATGATGATGATGAATATGTCTTGACATGGCGAGTGATGATGATGAATATGTCTGACATGGCGAGTGATGATGATGAATATGTCTGACATGGAGAGTGATGATGGTGATGAATATGTCTGACATGGCGAGTGATGATGATGATGATGAATATGTCTGACATGGCAAGTGATGATGATGAATATGTCTGACATGGCGATTGGTGTTGATGATGATGATGATGATGATGAATATGTCTGACATGGCGAGTGGTGATGATGATGATAATGATGATGAATATGTCTGACATGGCGAGTGATGATGATGATGATGATGCTGATAAATATGTCTGACATGGTGAGTGATGATGATGATGATGAATATGCCTGACATGGCGAGTGATGATGATGATGATGATTAATATGATGATGATGAATATGTCTTGACATGGCGAGGGATGATGATGATGATTAATATGTCTGACATGGCGAGTGATGATGATGATGATGAATATGTCTGAGATGGAGAGTGATGATGGTGATGTATATGTCTGACATGGCGAGTGATGATGATGAATATGTCTGACATGGCGAGTGGTGATGATGATGATGAATATGTCTGACATGGCGAGTGGTGATGATGATAATGATAATGAATATGTCTGACATGGTGATGATGATGATGATTAATATGTCTGACATGGCGAGTGATGATGAGGATGATGATGAATATGTCTGACATGGCGAGTGATGATGATGATGATGATGATGATGAATATGTCTGACATGGCGAGTGATGATGATGAATATGTCTTGACATGGCGAGTGATGATGATGATCATGATGAATATGTCTGACATGCTGAGTGATGATGATGATGATGAATATGTCTGAAATGGCGAGTGATGATGATGATGATGAATATGTCCGACATGGTGAGTGATGATGATGATGATGAATATGTCTGACATGACGAGTGATGATGATGATGCTGATAAATATGTCTGACATGGTGAGTGATGATGATGATGATGAATATGTCTGACATGGCGAGTGATGATGATGATGATGATGATGATAAATATGTCTGACATGATGAGTGATGATGATGAATATGTCTGACATGGCGAGTGATGATGATGATGATGATGATAAATATGTTTGACATGGTGAGTGATGATGATGATAAATATGTGTGACATGGCGAGTGATGATGATGATGATGAATATATCTGACATGGCGAGTGATGATGATGATGATGATAAATATGTGTGACATGGCGAGTGATGATGATGATGATGATAAATATGTCTGACATGGTGAGTGATGATGATGATGATAAATATGTGTGACATGGCGAGTGATGATGATGATGATGATGATGAATATATCTGACATGGCGAGTGATGATGATGATGATAAATATGTGTGACATGGCGTCTGCCTCCATCAGATCCTGGTATCGATTGAGCATGTGCAGGACCTGCTGCCCAAAATCGAACGCAGTCGCTCGGAGCCTTCGTTGCACCGCGCCGTCCACGCCGAGGACTTGAACCCGCTCCTCTTTCACACTACCAGGCTCATTCCACTCCAGAGTTAGTTTGTCCAGTAGCCATCTTTCATTGTCACATCATATTCCTGTCCAAACATGCTGTTCTTGTGGAACGCTCCATGAAAGCAACACAAGCCAAGAGTGATGAAGATGAAGATGTTCACCTTCAAATATGACATCATAACTTCCCATCAGGCTTTGCACTTGTTCCAATCTTTGAATGAAAAGAGGAATCATCAGAAAATATGATTTGGACGACTTATTGCCCCAACTAAAACTAGAATGATTGTAGCTTCAAACAGACTTCAAGATGTCCTTGAGTCTGATATTTCTTCTCAACAGCAAGATGATTCTAGAACGTCATCAGCAATATCAATTTCTACTTTGGATTTGTCTTTTTTGGCCCCACAAAAAATGGGAAGAATGCTTCTTATTTTGCCGCAATGCTGCTTTCAAACAAAAGTGAAACTGAAATGTTCATCAAACTATCAACGGACAGAAATATGTTCATCACAGTGAAATGTTCCTAAAAATATTGATCAACATAAATATGTTCATCAATATGAAATGTTCCTAAAAATATTTATGAACATAAACAAATAAGTTCATAAACATGAAATGTTCATAAAAATATTAATGAACATCAATATGTTCATAAATATTAAATGTTCATCAAAGTATTGATGAACATAAATATCTTCACCAAAATATTGATTAACATAAATATCTTCACCAAAATATTGACGAACATAAATATGTTTATCAATCTGAAATGCGCATCTAAATATTGATGAACATACATATCTTCATAAAAATGAAACGTTCATCGAAATACTGAACATAAAAATCTTCATCCAAATATTAATGCACATTTATGTTCATAAATATGACCTGTTCATCAAAATATTGATAAATATCTTCAATATGAAATGTTCGTTCGTATAAAATGTTAATCAGAATATTAATGAACATAAATATGTTCATCATAATGACATGTTCATCACAATTTTAATGAACATAAATGTGTTTATGAATATGAAATGTTTATCAACATTTTAATGAACATAAATATGACATTTTTGATGCTCATAAATTGATGAACATAAATGTTAATCAATATGAAATGTTCATCAAAATATTTAACATTTTGATGAACAAATATGTTCATAACTGAAATGTTCATCAAAATATTGATGAACATAAATATTTTAATTAATGTAAAATATTCATCAGGATTTTAATGAACATAAATATGTTCATAAATATGAAATTTTCATCAAAATATTAATGAACATAAATACATGTCGTATTTATGTTCATTAATATTTCGATGACAATTTCATATTTATGACATATTCCGAAGGGAATAAGCGGTAGAAAATGGATGAATGGATGTTTATAAATATGAAATGTTAATCAAAATATTGATGAACATAAATATGTTCATTAATATAAAATGTTCATCAGAATATTAATAAACATAAACATGTTCATCAAAATGTTGATGAATATACATATGTTCATTACTATGAAATGTTCAAAATGTTGATGAATATAAATATGTTCATAACTATGAAATGTTCAACATTTTTATAAACATATATATGTTCATAACTATGAAATGTTCTTCAAAATATTAATGAACATAAATATCTTCATTAATATAAAATGTTCATCAGAATATTGAACATTTGTGTTCATCAATATTTTTGAAGAACA
>NC_084567.2:14522500-14532500 GCF_033978685.3 Nerophis lumbriciformis | reverse complement strand
GCTGACAT
The DNA here is from genome assembly GCF_033978685.3 of Nerophis lumbriciformis. NCBI lineage: Eukaryota > Metazoa > Chordata > Actinopteri > Syngnathiformes > Syngnathidae > Nerophis > Nerophis lumbriciformis. The sequence goes on along the minus strand of NC_084567.2, from coordinate 14,532,492 downwards.
TTTTTTTTAATTATCAAACATTTCAGCAACAACAACAACAACAACAACAACAACAAATGATCATTAGGTTTTCCAGAAATTGTTCCTTTTTGTTTTGGTTTTTGGTTTTTCCATATCTGTAGGTGAACTGCAATAATTCCACCTTTCAGCGGTGCCAGGGTTGCAATAAATATTCTGCTGTGTACAGTTACATTTTTTTATGATCAAAAAATGTATGTTTCTATTTTTGTGTGACCGTTTCAAAAAGAACAAAAATGTTTTAAAGTGTATTGCAAATCTTAGTTGTTTTTTTTCTAAAGTTTTCTTTGTCCTAAGACATTGCAGGGTTTATTCTTGAAATAAAAAGATCATTTTGAGATGTTTTTTTTCTTTGGTTGTTGATTGCAAATTTCATCTTAGGCACGTTTACTTACGTCACTTTAATAAGTATACTTTGTCCCATACTTAGTTCTGTAAGTACACTTAACATTATGTAAATTTTTCAATAAAGTAAAAATGACATGTCCGTCACTACCCGCGCATGCGCACGGAGCACGTCATTTCCTGTCGACTGCAGTTATGTAAAAATCGACCTTTTCGTCACTCAAACACACTATTTCCCAATCATGGCCGTTTAAAAGTCTTATTCGTTCATATATTTTGGTTTAGTGCCTCAGTTAAAAAAAAATAAAAAATGACTCATTGGCGCAACCGTGTGTCGTTCATTGCAACGACAGTGAGTTAAAATTGTGTCGATAATACTCCCCATTTTTTTTAAATCTGCCCCTTGTTTGCTTTTATTTTCTGGTTCTCGTTTAAAACTCTGTAAGCTATTATTTTTTATACAAAACACATTCAATAATTTCACTACGTGACGTCACAGAAGCTTAGGCGTAATATCTTCCTCGGAAGGAAGTGACGTCATCGCGCATGCGTAGACCGATCAGGTCCAGTGCCAGAAGACGTAGCCAGTATGTCGACTATTGTTTTTTTAGGAACATTACAGGAAGCGACTATTAAGGTTTTTAAAAAAAAATTCAACAACAATTTAGTAAAGAAGCTACAGCCCAGATAGTACTTTTTTATCTTCAAATATCAGTACGTAATGTCACAGACGCTTCGTGGTAATATCTCGCTCGGAAGAAAGTGACGTCATCGCGCATGCGTAGACCGATCAGGTCCAGTGCCAGAAGACGTAGCCAATATGGCGACTATTGTTTTTTAGGAACATTACAGAAAACCACTATTGAGGTTTTTTATTTATTTAAGTAACAATGTAGTACAGACGCTACAGCCCAGATAGTATTTTTTTATTGTCAACACTTCGTCAAAAACCTGATGGCTCTTCTCGAACCAGTCGCACACTTCCGGCCTCCACAATAACAGACCAATGCGTCACATCCGGTCGCACAACGCTAAACAAAATATTAATAAAATGCCGTACTTGTCCGTGTGCACGTTAAGTGGCGATTAAAACTCAACAACTTTACATTTCAAATGACTTTTTTTTAAACATAAATGCGTTTCTGTTTACTAACTATATTAATAAAAGGTCAAATGTTAAAAATGTAGTTGTAATTTAAGTGACAGAACAACAGTAAATGGAGGACAATTACGTTGCGGGAATGAAGGAATACATTCTAACGATCAATTTAAATAAATGTGGGAAACTTGTCATTAAAAGTGCAACTTCACAAACATGTCAAGATAATAAAAGCGGGTTAATGAGAAACAAAGTTAAGACATAAAGAGTCAGAAGAATAAACACGAGGCTCTACAACTTGTAGCCCAGTCCGATTCTGCTGATGTGGCAGAAAAGTGTCATGGCGAAGCACATCCCCAACACCTGGCAACAAAAACAAAGTTTAGCATTAGTCAGGAACCGCCTCAACATTCAAGGCTTCCAGTTCTACTGGACTTGTCAGTCTTGAGAGTCATCAATCAGTCCTTAAACATGGTGACTCAGCGGTCGCCATCTTGGCTACTTAGCTTGAAATAATAGGAAGAGGAAGAGATAAGTTTGAAGAGGAACGTGAAGTAGTTCAAAGAGGAATGGGAAGTAGTTTTAAGAGGAGGAACGGGAAGTAGTTTTAAGAGGAACGGGAAGTAGTTTTAAGAGGAGGAACGGGAAGTAGTTTTAAGAGGAACGGGAAGTAGTTCAAGGAGGAACGGGAAGTAGTTCAAGGAGGAACGGGAAGTAGTTTTAGGAGGAACGGGAATTAGTTTTAGGAGGAACGGGAAGTAGTTTTAAGAGGAGGAACGGGAAGTAGTTTTAAGAGGAACGGGAAGTAGTTCAAGGAGGAACGGGAAGTAGTTCAAGGAGGAACGGGAAGTAGTTCTAGGAGGAACGGGAATTAGTTTTAGGAGGAACGGGGAGTAGTTTTAGGAGGAGGAACGGGAAGTAGTAGTTTTAGGAGGAGGAACGGGAAGTAGTTTTAAGAGGAACGGGAAGTAGTTTTAAGAGGAGGAACGGGAAGTAGTTTTAAGAGGAACGGGAAGTAGTTCAAGGAGGAACGGGAAGTAGTTCAAGGAGGAACGGGAAGTAGTTTTAGGAGGAACGGGAATTAGTTTTAGGAGGAACGGGGAGTAGTTTTAGGAGGAGGAACGGGAAGTAGTTTTAAGAGGAACAGGAAGTAATTCAAAGAGGAGGACTGGGAAGTAGTTTTAAGAGGAACGGGAGGTAGTAGTTCAAAGAGACACGGGAAGTAGTTCGAACTACTTCCTGTTCCTCTTGGAACAATAGTCCAGTTTGACAAACAACAGAGATGAAAAAGAAAACCGTTGTGGTCAGAAGTTTATGATAAAACTCCTCATAAATATACAAATGTATGAATACAAATACTTGTTTAATGTAGAAAATATATGTAATATGAATATAAATACATGTAATATGAATATAAATACATGTAGTATGAATATAAATAATGTAATATGAATATAAATACATGTAGTATGAATATAGATACCGGTACATGTAATATGAATATAAATAATGTAATATGAATATAAATACATGTAGTATGAATATAAATACATGTAATATGAATATAAATAATGTAATATGAATATAAATACATGTAATATGAATATAAATACATGTAGTATGAATATAAACCATGTAGTATGAATATAAATACATGTAGTATGAATATAAATAATGTAATATGAATATAAATACATGTAGTATGAATATAGATACATGTAATATGAATATAAATAATGTAATATGAATATAAATACATGTAGTATGAATATAAATACATGTAATATGAATATAAATAATGTAATATGAATATAAATACATGTAATATGAATATAAATACATGTAGTATGAATATAAACCATGTAGTATGAATATAAATACATGTAGTATGAATATAAATAATGTAATATGAATATAAATATGAAAGATGATGTGTTATTTGCCTCGATGATGCAGAAGACGATGACAGCGATGCCAGTGATCAGGAAGTTCTCTTCAAACCATATTTTCATCACGTCCAAGCAGCCCTGCAACCAAACATGATGTCAATCAAACATGCTGTCAATCATACATGTCAAACAAACATAATCTCAACAGAACATGATGTCAATTAAACATGTCAATCAAACATGCTGTCAATCAAACATGCTGTCATCCAAACATGTCGATCAAATATGTCAATCAAACATGATGTCATCCAAACATGTCAATCAAACATGTCAATCAAACATGTCAGCCAAACTTGTCAATCAAACATGTCAAACAAACATGATGTCAATCAAACATGATGTCAACCAAACATGTCAATCAATCATGTCAGCCAAACTTGTCAATCAAACATGTCAATCAAACATGTCAAACAAACATGATGTCAATCAAACATGATGTCAACCAAACATGTCAATCAAATATGATGTCAATCAAACATGTCAATCAAACATGATGTCAAACATGTCAATCAAAAATGATGTCAATCAATCGTGATGTCAATCAAACATGATGTCAATCAAACATGTCAATCAAACATGATGTCATTCAAACACGTCAAACAAGCATGTCAATCAAACATGTCATCCAAACATGTCAATCAAACATGATGTCATCCAAACACGTCAATCAGACATGATGTCAATCAAACATGAATTCAATCAAAAAAGTCAATCAAACATGCTGTCAATCATACATGTCAAACAAACAATGTCAACAGAACATGATGTCAATTAAACATGTCAATCAAACATGCTGTCATCCAAACATATCGATCAAATATGTCAATCAAACATGATGTCATCCAAACATGTCAATCAAACATGTCAATCAAACATGTCAATCAAACATGTCAGCCAAACATGTCAATCAAACATGTCAATCAAACATGTCAATCAAACATGTCGAACAAACATGATGTCAATCAAACATGATGTCAATCAAACATGATGTCAACCAAACATGTCAATCAAATATGTCAATTAAACATGATGTCAAACATGTCAATCAAACATGATGTCAATTAAACATGATGTCAATCAAATATGATGTCAATCAAACATGATGTCAACCAAACATGTCAACCAAACATGAAGTCAATCAAACATGTCAATCAAACATGATGTCAATCAAACATGATGTCAATAAAACATGTCAATCAAACATGATGTCATCCAAACACGTCAAACAAGCATGTCAATCAAACATGTCATCCAAACATGTCAATCAAACATGATGTCATCCAAACACGTCAATCAAACATGATGTCAATCAAACATGATGTCAATCAAACATGTCAATCCAACATGATGTCAACCAAACATGTCAAACATGATGTCAATCAAACATGTCGATCAAACATGTCAACCAAACATGTCAATCAAACATAATGTCAATCAAACATGATGTTAACCAAACATGTCAATCAAACATGTCAATCAAACATGATGTTAACCAAACATGTCAATCAAACATGATGTCAACCAAACATGTCAAACATGATGTCAATCAAACATGTCGATCAAACATGTCAACCAAACATGTCAATCAAACATAATGTCAATCAAACATGATGTTAACCAAACATGTCAATCAAACATGATTTTAACCAAACATGTCAATCAAACATGTCAACCAAACATGTCAATCAAACATGATGTTAACCAAACATGTCAATCAAACATGATTTTAACCAAACATGTCAATCAAACATGTCAATCAAACATGATGTTAACCAAACATGTCAATCAAACATGATGTTAACCAAACATGTCAATCAAACATGTCAACCAAACATGTCAATCAAACATGTTAACCAAACATGATGTCAATCAAACATGATGTCAATCAAACATGTTAATCAAACACGATGTCTATCAAACATGATGTCAACCAAACATGTCAATCAAACATGATGTTAACCAAACATGTCAATCAAACATGTAAACCAAACATGATGTCAATCAAACATGATGTCAACCAAACATGTCAATCAAACATGTCATTCAAACATGTCAACCAAACATGATGTCAATCAAACGTTATGTCAACCAAACATGCCAATCAAACATGTAAGCCAAACATGTTGTCAATCAAACATGATGTCAACCAAACATGTCAATCAAACATGTCATTCAAACATGTCAACCAAACATGATGTCAATCAAACATGATGTCAATCAAACATGCCAATTAAACATGCCAATCAAACATGATGTTAACCAAACATGTCAATCAAACATGATGCCAACCAAACATGTCAACCAAATATGTCAATCAAACATGATGTTAACCAAACATGCCAATCAAACATGTCAAACATATCAATCCAACATGATGTTAGGTCAATCAAACATATAATTTAAACATGATGTCACTCAAACATGATGTCAATCAAACATGATGTCAACCAAACATGTCAATCAAACATGTCAATCAAACATGATGTTAACCAAACATGTCAATCAAACATGTCAACCAAACATGATGTCAATCAAACATGTCAAACATATCAATCCAACATGATGTTAACCAAATATGTCAATCAAACATGTCAATCAAACATGATGTCAATCAAAAATTAGGTCAATCAAACATATAATTTAAACATGATGTTAACCAAACATGATGTAAATCAAACATGATGTCAATCAAACATATCAATCAAACATGATGTTAACCAAACATATCAATCAAACATTATGTCAATCAAACATGTCAACCAAACATGATGTTAACCAAACATATCAATCAAACATGATGTCAATCAAACATTATGTCAATCAAACATATAATTTAAAAATGATGTTAATCAAACATTATGTCAATCAAACACGATGTTAACCAAACATGATGTCAATCAAACATGACAAACATGTCAATCAAACATATCAATCAAACATGATGTTAACCAAACATGATGTCAATCAAACATGTCAATCAAACAAGATGTCAACCAAACATGTCAATCAAACATAATGTCAATCAAACATTGTCAATCAAACATGATGTTAACCAAATATGTCAATCAAACATGTCAAACATGTCAATCAAACATATCAATCAAACATGATGTTAACCAAACATGATGTCAACCAAACATGTCAATCAAACATAATGTCATTCAAACATTGTCAATCAAACATGATGTTAACAAAACATGTCAATCAAACATGTCAAACATGTCAATCAAACATATCAATCAAACATGATGTTAACCAAACATGTCAATCAAACATGATGTCAATCAAACATATAATTTAAACATGATGTCAATCAAATATATCAATGAAACATGATGTTAACCAAACATGATGTCAATCAAACATGTCAATCAAACATGATGTCAATCAAACCTGATGTCAATCAAACTTGTCAATCAAACATGACAAACATGTCAATCAAACATATCAATCAAACATGATGTTAACCAAACATGATGTCAATCAAACATGTCAATCAAACATGATGTCAATCAAACATATCATTCAAAACATGATGTTAATCAAACATGATGTCAATCAAACATGTCAATCAAACATGATGTCAATCACACATATCAATCAAACATGACAAACATGTCAATCAAACATATCAATCAAACATGATGTTAACCAAACATGATGTCAAACAAACATGTCAATCAAACATACAATGTGAAACATGATGTCAATCAAACATGATGTCAATCAAACATGTCAACTAATTGCTAATTCTGCAAACGTTGACCCCAAAGTGATATGACTTGACTAACATGCTAACAAGTAGCGTTACCGTGGATCTGTACTGTGGCGTGCGTGGGGGCTCACAGTCGGCCTTGCAGCAGGAAGCGGGAACGTCGTCTCCCCAGTCCGACACGTTGTGAACGCCGCAACAATCGAACTGGGAGGAGAAGATTTGACGAGGCTGAGATGACGAGAAGAACTCCTCGGACTACTTGAGGTCTCACCGTCATCTGGACCAGGTCCCACTCACTGCGGGACTCGCCGGGGTGTTCGCTCTTGGCGTCCTGCAGACCTTGGTTCAGGTCCCGTTGGACCCAGTCGGCGATCTGCAGAAGGAGGAGACACTTAGCTTGACTTATGCCGTCGCTGGGGTGGAAGCGCGTGGGGGGCGTGGCTTACCTTGTGCTCGTACATGAGGAGCAAGCACGCCGCCGTCAGCTCCACCAGCAGCAGGAAGAAGAGCATCAGGAAGAACTGAGCGCACAAACACATTAGCATGTCCACGTGCTAACGCTAGCATGCTAGCTTTTTTAGCTGTTTTTGCAGAAATCCACTACAGTGATATTTTTGGTACCTGACGCATGGTAATAGTTAGCATGCTAGCTTTTTTTTTTAAATATTTGATTTTTTAGCAAAAATGCACAGGTATCACCGCCGACTCTCATGTAAGCATGCTAACATTAACAGGCTAGCTTGTTTTAGGCTAATTTTGCAGGTATAAACCTCAGAGTCATATATTTTGGCACTTGGGGCATGCTAATTGTTAGCATGCTAGCCTTTTTAACTATTTTGTGCTAATATCCTCTTCAGTCATATTTTGGTACTTGACGCATGCTAGTTGTTAGCATGCTAAGTTTTTTGTTTTGTTTTTTAGCAAAAATGCCCAGGCATCACCTCCGACTCTATTTTGTTTACATTGCATGACAAGTAAACATGCTAACATTAACAGGCTAGCTTGTTTTAGGCTAATTTTGCAGGTATAAACCTCAGAGTCATATATTTTGGCACTTGACGCATGCTAATTGTTAGCATGCTAGCTTTTTAAACTATTTTGTGCTAATATCCTCTACAGTCATATTTTGGCACTTGTCAGGCCTGTCCCTGACAGTTTGGTTATGTTTTGGTTTTTCCTCTGTGTTTGTCTTTGTTTCCTGTCAGCGCTCTTATTTTGGTTGTTTCCTGCTTTTCTCCCTGAGTGCTGTTTTCCCTCAGCTGCGGCTGATTGGCACCTGGCCACACCTGGTGTCAAACAGCCAGCTGCTATTTAAACCTGCCTTGCCATCCAGTCTGTGCTGGAGTATTGTTGATGTCAGTGTAGCTGTATGCTGTGGACTGTTTGTTTTTTCCATAGTTCCTGTTTTCCTGGTATCCTGTTTCCTGTCTTCAAGTTCCTGGTTTGTGTTTTCTTTATTTTCGACATTAAATCATGTTTTCCTGCACAAAGCCTGCCTTCTTTGCATCTTGGGGTTCATCACCAACACTCCGTGACAGAATACTCCAGCCTAACACGAACCCGGCAGAGATTTCGATGGCGGAGAGGCTTGACAGGATTCTGGTGATGATGGGTAAATTAAAGAAAACACAAACCAGGAACTTGGAAACAGGATACCAGGAAAACAGGAACTACGGAAAAAACAAACAGTTCACAGCATTCAGCTTGTTTTTTTCAGCAAAAATGCACAGGTATCACCTACAATATTTTGTTTACATTACATAAACATGTAAGCATGCTAACATTAACAGGCTAGCTTGTTTTAGGCTAATTTTGCAGGTATAAACCTCAGAGTCATATATTTTGGCACTGGACGCATGCTAATTGTTAGCATGCTAGCTTTTTTTTTTAAACTATTTTGTGCTAATATCCTCTTCAGTCATATTTTGGTACTTGACACATGCTAATTGTTAGCATGCTAAGTTTTTTTTTTGTTTTTTTTTAGCAAAAATGCCCAGGTATCACCTCCGACTTTATTTCGTTTACATCACATGACATGTAAGCCTGCTAACATTAACAGGCTAGCTTGTTTTAAGCTAATTTTGCAGGTATATACCTCAGAGTCATATATTTTCGCACTTGACGAATGCTAATTGTTAGCATGCTAGCTTTTTAAACTATTTTGTGCAAATATCCTCTACAGTCATATTTTGGTACTGGACGCATGCACATTTTTTAGCATGCTTGTTTGTTTGTTTTTAGCAAAAATGCACAGGCATCACCTCAGACTCCAATATGTTGTTTACATTACATAAACTGTGAGCATGCTGACATTAACAGGCTAGTTTGTTTTAAGCTAATTTTGCAGGTATAAACCTCAGAGTCATTTATCTTGGTACTTGACGCATGCTAATTGATAGCATGCTAGCGTTTTAGCTATTTTGTGCAAATATTCACTCCAGTCATGTATCGCCAACTGTTGACACTGTTTTTATGCTATCTTTTTTTATGCTATCTTTTTTTAGATGAATTTGCAGTTATACACCTGGGAGTTGTATTATTTGGTATGTTATCTGGCTAGCGTGCTAACTCTTAGCATTACAGTTGGGCTTCGGATATTTAAAGCTATCATACTAAAATAGCTTTTTTCAAGTTTTCATTGTTATATTTTTCAAAAGCATCAACATCCTTGACACAGAAGTCCACACACTGTAACACACCTGGTCTGCCAGAGCATAAGAAGATGGAGCAGGAGGGATCGTATTGTTAGAGTATATATATATATATATATATATATATATATATAAATGAAATTATATATATATAATTTTATTTTATTTTTATTTTTTATTTATGAAATGTTTTTAATTTTTATAAAATATATATA
>NC_084567.2:14472500-14517500 GCF_033978685.3 Nerophis lumbriciformis | reverse complement strand
GTCATAAATAAATTAACAAACAGAAATAAACAAATGAAAAAATAAACAAATACTAAAAAATCAATGAAAAAAAAAATGAAAAAAAATGGATACATTAATGAATAAAAGTAAATACAATAAAACAGTATTTTTTTTTTAAAAGGAAGTCACTGATACATTTTCTGTCTTTCCTTTTTACAAAGGGTCCTTAAATACATACATACATACCATCATTATTATTATTTGAGCATCCATCCATCCATGCAATGACAGTTTAAAAAAAAATCCCACTAAATTCTTGTCGCTCCAACAGGGTCCCGTTCAAAAAAGTGTTCAAAATAAGTCATCCATTTTTAAAAAAATGTTTTTACTTTCCACACCTAAATCTCTAGATCAACTTCAGATCAATCCGTCGATTATACGTTTTTAATCCTTTTTTAATGTGTGTTTATTTATGCTCTTTTCCTCAGATAAAACCTTGTTTTTTATGGCAAAAACACAAAATGTGCAATATTTTTCCCCCAAATAATATTTAAAAGTGAAATATTATACATACATGTACATATATGTATATATATATGTATATATCTATATATTTTTGCGTATATACATATATACATACATATATATGTAAATATATTTGTTTTCTTTTATATTGCAGCACATTGAGAACAGGAGTTGAGCAAACACTGAGAAAAGAACCACAAAGTCCAACATTTACCACGAATACGTTTGAAGAAGTTGGAAAGACAAAAAGATCTTACCGTAAAGAAATCTTGAAATATTGTGTGCTGCTACTTTCCACTTCCTGTTCTGTCCGCTTGTTTGCGCTTCGAGCGGCTTTCAGTCTTCACTTCCTCTTTCTTTGCGAATTACTTAAAAAAAAAAAAAAAAAAAAAAAAAATTTAGCTATGCTCCGCTAACCATGTGAGCCATGGTCACCATGGCAACGGCTGTGGGCTTGAAACGGAATTCACAAGATTGGAAAGTTCCTCTTCAACACCACCAAAAGACTCAAGGTTTTGTGAAGTAGGAGGATATACATCCAATAATAATTACTTAGAGCAGGGGTGTGCTAACTAAAAAAAAAAATATATATATATTTTGACATGACGGCCACACATAGAAAAATCCAAGCATACGGTGGCCATTTTGTTTGTTGTCATTTTCAAAACCTAAATAAAGATTTTTTTTTAACCATTAGGGCGCCCCTTAAGTTTGGTCCCATGGACCCAGAAGGGTCTCAGTCATAACAATATTAAAAATAAGCCCTAAACTAATTTGTTTTTTCAACGCTTAAGTCAATATAAAATGTGTATTTTTAAAAATGTTTTATGTGTTTTATTAAGGAAAACCATGTTTTTCCTGACAAAAACACAAAATGTGCGATATTTTTACTTTCAACGTTCAAAATATTTAATCGCCATTAATCACTTTTTGTTCGTAATTAACTCAAAATGAATCGCAGAAAGATATACTTTCTTGTCATTAAAAAGTGTACCCTAGACAGGTCGTGTTTTGTAGGAATACAGAATTTGCGTTCCTGCTTTAGGAGCACTTGCACTTAGAGGAGAGGAGTTACACCTCCATGTTTAGATAGCAGTTTCGCGCATGAATAACACGACATGTGGATTGTTACGATCATGCTGTGCTTGTCAAGGATGGTAGGTGATATTTTTCCTACATGAATACATGTTTCGGATATTTTCTACTTTGCGTGTTGTACAAGTTAGTAGTCATAGTTTAATTTGGACGCGTTAAAAACAAAGTAAAAGAAAAAATTGTGAAAAAAGGAAGTAACCTTGATAACATTACAGTAAGGTAGAGAAATACAAACAAATTTTTCACAATGAAAACACATAAAAATTCAAAACAATAAATAATGGCCAAAAAGGAGTGGGAAGAAGTGTAACTTATTTACTTCCACCCCTTATTTTATCAATCAAATAACTCGCTTTCTTATCATCATTATTAGGATTATATACAATGATACATTTACTGGTCTTATTACAATATATCATCAATAACCTTTTACCCACTTTACTCACTTTTCTTTGGCACAAAAATACAGTACATGAGTACAATATACACATACTTATATAGTCACATGAATACAAGTACCACTTGATGGTAACACCAACTAATAACAAGTAAATAACTACTACTGTTTTTTGCTTTATGTGTAATTTGTACTGATTGGGGTGAGGGCGCCCGTGGCTGCTGGGTCCGGTGCGGGGGTGGGTGGCCGATTGTGGCAGCACGTGGTGGTTGTCGGGGCTGGCGAACTTGCCGGCTTTGTTCTCATTTGTTGTCGCGTTGGTTGGTTTGTTGGATGTCAACCCGGGCCTTCCTTCGCGGTCTGCCGCGCCGTCGTCTGGGTGCAGGTTGGGGGCCCGGTTGCTGGCGGGGCGGGGTGGTCTTCCCGTCCGGCTGCGTGGAGTCTCTGGGCCTCTCGCGGCAGGGCGTTTCCGTATACCGGGGTAGAGCGGGATATACGTTATGTCAGGAAAAAACACAGAGGCTATATCATCCCTACAAGCCTGTTTCGCAGGTTTCCCTGCTGACGAGCATATATATATATATATATATATACAGGTAAAAGCCAGTAAATTAGAATATTTTGAAAAACTTGATTTATTTCAGTAATTGCATTCAAAAGGTGTAACTTGTACATTATATTTATTCATTGCACACAGACTGATGCATTCAAATGTTTATTTCATTTAATTTTGATGATTTGAAGTGGCAACAAATGAAAATCCAAAATTCCGTGTGTCACAAAATTAGAATATTACTTAAGGCTAATACAAAAAAGGGATTTTTAGAAATGTTGGCCAACTGAAAAGTATGAAAATGAAAAATATGAGCATGTACAATACTCAATACTTGGTTGGAGCTCCTTTTGCCTCAATTACTGCGTTAATGCGGCGTGGCATGGAGTCGATGAGTTTCTGGCACTGCTCAGGTGTTATGAGAGCCCAGGTTGCTCTGATAGTGGCCTTCAACTCTTCTGCGTTTTTGGGTCTGGCATTCTGCATCTTCCTTTTCACAATACCCCACAGATTTTCTATGGGGCTAAGGTCAGGGGAGTTGGCGGGCCAATTTAGAACAGAAATACCATGGTCCGTAAACCAGGCACGGGTAGATTTTGCGCTGTGTGCAAGCGCCAAGTCCTGTTGGAACTTGAAATCTCCATCTCCATAGAGCAGGTCAGCAGCAGGAAGCATGAAGTGCTCTAAAACTTGCTGGTAGACGGCTGCGTTGACCCTGGATCTCAGGAAACAGAGTGGACCGACACCAGCAGATGACATGGCACCCCAAACCATCGCTGATGGTGGAAACTTTACACTAGACTTCAGGCAACGTGGATCCTGTGCCTCTACTGTCTTCCTCCAGACTCTGGGACCTCGATTTCCAAAGGAAATGCAAAATTTGCATGGTTGGGTGATGGTTTGGGGTGCCATGTCATCTGCTGGTGTCGGTCCACTCTGTTTCCTGAGATCCAGGGTCAACGCAGCCGTCTACCAGCAAGTTTTAGAGCACTTCATGCTTCCTGCTGCTGACCTGCTCTATGGAGATGGAGATTTCAAGTTCCAACAGGACTTGGCTCCTGCACACAGCGCAAAATCTACCCGTGCCTGGTTTACGGACCATGGTATTTCTGTTCTAAATTGGCCCGCCAACTCCCCTGACCTTAGCCCCATAGAAAATCTGTGGGGTATTGTGAAAAGGAAGATGCAGAATGCCAGACCCAAAAACGCAGAAGAGTTGAAGGCCACTATCAGAGCAACCTGGGCTCTCATAACACCTGAGCAGTGCCAGAAACTCATCGACTCCATGCCACGCCGCATTAACGCAGTAATTGAGGCAAAAGGAGCTCCAACCAAGTATTGAGTATTGTACATGCTCATATTTTTCATTTTCATACTTTTCAGTTGGCCAACATTTCTAAAAATCCCTTTTTTGTATTAGCCTTAAGTAATATTCTAATTTTGTGACACACGGAATTTTGGATTTTCATTTGTTGCCACTTCAAATCATCAAAATTAAATGAAATAAACATTTGAATGCATCAGTCTGTGTGCAATGAATAAATATAATGTACAAGTTACACCTTTTGAATGCAATTACTGAAATAAATCAAGTTTTTCAAAATATTCTAATTTACTGGATTTTACCTGTATATATATATATATATATATATATATATATATATATATATATATATATATATATATATATATATATATATATATATATATATATATGTATATATATATAACATATTTTTTTATGACAAAAATGTGCTACATTGTACACAAAAATATTTCAAAGTGGAATATTTGATTAACTTGGAGCCTTAAAAAGGTCAATAATTCATAACATTGATTTTGATGCAATATTATATTTTTAGCATTGACAGTTTTCAAGTAAAAACAGCCTGCATGGCAGCTTTGTGTTATTAGTTTAAATATTGCTACTTTTTCTCGTTACAGCTCACCTTTTATTCCACTATTTTGTTTTTTCCCCAAATGCCGACTGTTGCCAAAATGTACTCGTGTTTCTGTTAATTACTAACTGGAGGCAGTTGTGTTGATCAGCGCTCCATACAGACTTTAAACATAAATATAATAAGTCATATTTTGATTAGTTCTATACAGTAACGCAGCATGATTTGAATTGAAGTGACATATGCGTTCTTGCGTTCCCCCTCACTTGTGCCTGGATTAAGGACTTTCTCTCCAACCGGCCCCAGACTGTGCGACCCGGCCCCCACCTCTCCTCCACCCGCACGTTGAATACCAGCTCCCCACAGGGCTGTGTGCTGAGCCTTCTTCTGTACTGCCTCTACACCTACGACTGCAGTCCGACCCACAACAACAACCTCATAGTGAAGTTTGCGGACGACACTGCAGTGGTCGGACTCATCTCAAAAGGGGACGAGGGAGTCTACAGAGAGGAGGTCCGGAAGTTGGCAGACTGGTGATCAGAGAACAACCTTGCTCTGAACACCAAGAAAACCAAGGAGATCGTCGTCGACTTCAGGAAACACAGCACTGACCTAGCCCCCCTCTACATCAAGGGTGAGTGTGTGGAGAGGGTCCACACCTTCCGGTCTCTTGGCGTTCTTATCTCTGACAACATCTCCTGGTCAGAGAACACTACTGCTATCACTAAGAAGGCTCAGCAGCGGCTGCACTTCCTGAGAGTCCTCAAGAAGTACAACCTGGACTCCAACCTGCTGCTGAACTTCTACCGCTCATCCATTGAGAGCCTGCTGACATACTGCATCACAGCATGGTACGGCAGCTGCACCGTTGCAGACAGGGAGAGGCTCCAGAGAGTGGTAAAGGCAGCACAGCGGATCATCGGCTGCTCTCTCCCCTCCCTGACAGACATTTATACCCCCATCGCCCCCCTAGTCCTTGGTCGCTCTTGGCTCTGCAAGCACGATCCCCACATTGCCTGGTCTCAATCTGTCCCTGCCCGAAAAGAAGGCCATGCAGGACTACATTTCGGACTCTCTCGCCTCCGGCACCATTACCCCCTCTAAGTCCCTGGTGGCAGCAGGATTCTTCTTTGTGGGCAAGAAGGACGGATCTCTACGCCCCTGTATTGACTACCGCCAACTGAATAACATCACTATCAAGGACAGATACCCTCTCCCTCTCCTGAGTTCTTCCTTCGAGCCCCTCGACCCCACCACAGTTTTCAGTAAATTGGATCTCCGCAACGCGTACCACCTGGTACGCATCAGGAAGGTGACGAATGGAAGACAGCTTTCAACACGCACCTGGGGCACCTCGAAAACAGGGTGATGCCCTTTGGCCTTACGAACGCCCCGGCGGTTTTCCAGGCCCTGGTCAACGACGTACTGCGGGACATGTTGGACCAGTTTGTTGTGGTGTACCTTGACGATATTCTAATTTTTTCAAAAACCCTACAGAAACACCAACAGCATGTCCGACTTGTCCTGCAGCGTCTACTGGAGAACCGCCTGTTGGTCAAGCCTGAAAAATGTGAGTTCCACAATTCATCATTTAACTTTCTGGGGCACATTATTCAAGAGGAACACATCAAAGCGGACCCCAAGAAGGCCGAGGCAGTAATGCAGTGGCCACAGCCCTCCACATGGACGGAATTGAGACGTTTTCTGGGTTTCGCGGGATTCTACCGCGGCTTCATAAAGAACTTCAGTAAGGACCCTCATCCCATTTCTATGGACCAAGGAAGCCAGTGTCGCCTTCCAGGGGCTGAAGAGGAGCTTCACCTCTGCACCTGTGCTCGTCCACCCCGATCCAGACTGCCCGTTTATTGTCGAGGTGGACGCATCGGATTCGGGTATCGGGCGGTACTCTCCCAGCGTGCCCTTGATAATAATGTCTTGCATCCATGTGCATTTTTTTCCAGAAGACTCACACCACCGGAGCGCAACTCCAACGCAGGAAATCGGGAACTGCTGGCAGTACACGACGCCATAACTGAGTGGAGACACTGGCTGGAGGGGAAAAGCATCCGTTCCTGGTTCTCAACCTCATCCATATTCGCTCTGTCAAGAGACTTAATGACTGTCAGGCCCGATGGGCACAATTTTTCGGTAGATTTGTCTACACTCTCTCCTTCAGACCAGGCTCCCGCAACACAAAGGCAGATGCCCTCTCCAGACAGTTCTTAGAGGAGACCATCAGCACACCACAGCCGAACCCATTCTTCCCCCTGCCCGGGTAGTGGGGATGATCACCTGGGAGATCGAGGCACTGGTAAAGGCGGCACTCCTTGTGAATCCGGGACCGGGTGGTGGACCCCCCCAACAGACTGTTTGTTCGGACCTCCGACCCAAGGTACTGGACTGGGATCACTCCAGTATCTTCGCTTGCCACCCTGGGGTCCACCGCTCGCTATCATTCATCCGGCGCTCAATCTGGTGGCCATCTATAGAGACCGACAACAGAGTTCATCGCCGCTTGTCCCACGTGCGCCCGCAACAAGGCTTCCCACAGCCCTCTGGCGGGACTCTTACGCACCCTACCTCTACCTGGCCGACCCTGGTCCCACATTGCTCTTGATTTTGTGACCCCTGCCTCCCAAGGTAATACGACTATTCTAACCATCATTGATAGATTCTCCAAGGCCGCACATTTTGTCCCCCTCCCCAAGCTTCCCTCCACAGCAGAGGCTGCCGACTTACTCATCCGACACGTGGTCAGACTCCACGGCATCCCCCAGGACATCTTCTCTGACCGTAGCCCCCAGTTCACCTCCCGTGTGTGGCAGTCATTCTGCAAGGGAATTGGGGCAACGGTCAACCTCACCTCTGGATATCACCCACAAAGTAACAGACAAGCAGAGAGAGCCAACCAGGGGTTAGAGACAATGCTCTGCTGTGTCTCCGCCCGCCAACCCTCTCACTGGAGCAAATACATACCCTGGGTGTAGTACGCTTTTAACTTAAAGGTATGTCCCCTTTCGAGTGCTTTCTAGGCTACCAACCACCCATGTTTTAACAGCAAGAGGTCAAGGCAGCAGTACCCTCCACCCGGGCCCACCTTAAACGCTGCCAGACCATCTGGAAGACTGCTCGGGCTGCCTTAGTGAAGATGTCGGACAGGATGCTCCGGAACGCCAACTGGCACCGCATCCCAGCACACTCCTATCAGCCCGGGCAGCAGGTGATGTTACGGGCCATGGAACTCCACTTCAAGTACAGCCCTCTAAATTGGCACCGCGCTACGTGGGACCTTTCCACATCAACGCCATTGTCAACCCTGCTGCCGTTCGTCTCTCTCTACCGTCTTCCATGAAGATCCACCCAAGTTTTCACGTGTCTCAGATCAAACCTGTGTCTATCAGCCCTCTCTCACTCCCCACCCCTGGTCCCCCTCCTCCCAGGGTCGTCGAGAGCGGTGATCCGGTGTGGACGGTGAAGGAGATCCTCAGGGTTCACCGGCAGGGTAGGGGGTTGGTCTACCTGGTCGACTGGGAGGGCTATGGACCGGAGGACCGATCCTGGGTGCCGGCCTCCTACGTCTTCTTCTCCCCGGTACCATTACAGTATATATGTATATAGTATAATATTTAAACAACAGGACTGGACTGTGCACCTTACCTCCTTTTGCACTATTTTTATTTTCTTTCCTTCCTATGTTTTGCATATTTTTAGACTGTCGCACTGATACTGGAGTTGCTTTTAATCTCATTGTACCTGTGTATAGTGACAATAAAAGGCATTCTATTCTATTCTATTCTATTCTGGGTTACTTGCAGTGGCTTTTTTTTCCGCCAGAGGGAGGCAGCGGTGCTTCACTGCAGATGTGATACAAAACATTGCAATGAAAACGGTTAATTCAAACTAGATTTCCGTTTGAATTACATTTAAATGAGTATATTTTTTAAGGTTTTATTTAATTTTTTTTTCTGTTAAAAAAGGTATCTAGCTTTTTTATTTGTTGTTTTTTGTGTTGCCATCTGTGAAGATACAACTTCTGTCAGGATGTCCTCCTGTGATCCTTTCTTTATGGGCCTATGAATGAAATTAACAAAAAAAACTAACTAATCAGAAAACGCTGAAATGTTAAAAACGCAAATATTTGTTTCTAATGATATTTAAAGACAATTTGTTTCATCTTTCATAAACAATTATGCACACATGCGTCACGGCCAATGATGCAAATGAGATGATTTGGTATCGCGGCACCTAAAGTGCACTTCCTGTCCCTCACTTTTCACTGATTTTTGTCTTCTTACAGAAACTCAATGTACCTCTATCGTCAATTCTGGACTACAAGTACCTATTCCCCACACACACACACACTTTGAACCCTGCGGCTTATAAAATGGTGCGGCTAAATTGTGGATTTTTCTTCGCCCCACGGCCATAATACAAATAATTTTATGAAGTGTGTTGTTGTTTGTGCTACGGCGCCATCTTTTGGACGAGTTCACTCATTGCAGGTCCTTCCATTTAGTGCTTTCAACCGGAAGTAGAAGTGCCGTTCCGTCTTTTAGCCGCCCATAGCGTTTCTACTTGGTAGCCCAGTTCTATCTGAGAATAATTATTTAGGGTGCGATGAAGTACTTCCAGGTAGTGGTCGTGTTGTAGTGGCCGGGTGATGCTACCAGTGAGTACTGTAATGTACAGTACTATATTGGGTGAAAGGAGTGTAAAGGTGACTATATGGATTTTAGTCCATGTTTAGAGGGCTCTACTTATGTTAAAGTACTTCCAGGTAGTGGTTGTGTTGTAGTGGCCGGGGGATGCTACCAGTGAGTACTGTAATGTACAGTACTATATTGGGTGAAAGGACTGTAAAAGTGACTATATGGATTTTAATCCATGTTTAGAGGGCTCTAATTATGTTAAAGTACTTCCAGGTAGTGGTTGTGTTGTAGTGGCCGGGTGATGCTACTAGTGAGTACTGTAATGTACAGTACTATATTGGGTGAAAGGAGTGTAAAGGTGACTATATGGATTTTAGTCCATGTTTAGAAGGCTCTAATTATGTTAAAAACATATATACAAGGTTGTCAACAGTAAATGCTCTGTCAGGCACTAAAAACATCAGATATTGACTTTTATTGGCGATATAATTAATATATTAAATAACATGTTAACATTGCTAAATCATGTTTTGTCTTTATTTCTTTGGTATTGTCAACTTGTTACTTGTTCTTCCTTAAAGTTGTGTAATCAATCAGAAATATCAAGCAGCTAAAATGGATGTGTGGAGAGAGGGTTTTGCAGTTTTCCCATCATGCATTGCAATGGATTTAAATGGGTGTAATTTTTAATTATGTGTGAGCTTGGACGCTTTTTCTTAGTTTTTTTTTACAATATCCACAAAGTTCAGTGAGCAGGTTGTCGTATGTGGGACCAAGTCTGCTCACTTTTTGTGTTGGTTGACGTTTTTTAGCGCTATGACTAGGGAAGGTTGTTTGCATTGGGTCATAATTGAGTCAGAACAAGTCAGCATGCTGCTAACAGTTAGCATTCATCACGTACCAGGTTATGTGACTCTAAAGTGTACGGCTGCAAAATGAACTGAAAAAGCGTCAAATTTGCTTAAAATGTTAGCATGCTAGCAGTTAAAATATGTCAAATATCAAAACTAACTGTTAGCATGTCAGGTATCAAGTTATATGATTCTGGGGTAAACGGTTGCAAAATTTTCAAAGAAAAGTTTGCATTTTGCTAACAGTTGCCATTTATCACGTACCGGGTTATATGACTCTAAAGTGTACGGCTGCAAAATGAACTGAAAAAGTGTCAAATTTGCTTAAAATTTTAGCATGCTAGCAGTTAACATATGTCAAATATCAATACTAACTGTTAGCATGTCAGGTATCAAGTTATATGATTCTGGGGTAAACGGTTGCAAAATTTGCAAAAAAAGTTAGCATTTTGCTAACAGTTACCATTTATCACGTACCGGGTTATATGACTCTAAAGTGTACGGCTGCAAAATGAACTGAAAAAGTGTCAAATTTGCTTAAAATGTTGGCATGCTAGCAGTTAGCATATGTCAAATATCAATACTAACTGTTAGCATGTCAGGTATCAAGTTATATGATTCTGGGGTAAACGGTAGCATAGTTTGCAAAAAAAAAGTTAGCATTTTGCTAACAGCTACCATTTATCACATACCGGGTTATATGACTCTAAAGTGTACGGCTGCAAAATGAACTGAAAAAGTGTCAAATTTGCTTAAAATTTTAGCATGCTAGCAGTTAGCTTATGTCAAATATCAATACTAACTGTTAGCATGTCAGGTATCAAGTTATATGATTCTGGGGTAAACGGTTGCAAAATTTGCAAAGAAAAGTTAGCATTTTGCTAACAGTTACCATTTATCACGTACCGGGTTATATGACTCTAAAGTGTACGGCTGCAAAATGAACTGAAAAAGTGTCAAATTTGCTTAAAATGTTAGCTTGCTAGCAGTTAGCATATGTCAAATATCAATACTAACTGTTAGCATGTCAGGTATCAAGTTATATGATTCTGGGGTAAACGGTTGCAAAATTTGCAAAAAAAAGTGAGCATTTTGCTAACAGTTACCATTTATCACGTACCGGGTTGTATGACTCTAAAGTGTACGGCTGCGAATTTAGCTAAAAATTTGCTTACAAAGGCAACACATGTCAAGTATCGACACTAACTGTTATCATGCTAATGTTTGTATGCTAGCAGTTAGCATAAGTCAAGTATCAAGCTATGTAACTCTGAGGTAAACGGTCGCAAAATCAGCAGAAAAGTTAGCATTTTGCTAACAGTTAGCATTGATCAGGTACCGGGTTATATGACTCTAAAGTGCACGGCTGCGAAATTGGCTAAAAAAAGTGTCAAATTTGCTTGCAAAGTTAGCACATATCAAGTATTAACACTAACCGTTATCATGCTAATGTTTGCATGCTAGCAGTTAGCATAGGTCAAGTATCAAGCTATGTAACTCTGAGGTTAACGGTTGCAAAACCAGCAAAAAAAAAAGCTAGCATGCTGCTAACAGTTAGCATTTATCACGTACCGGGTCATATGACTCATAGGTGTACGGCTGCGAAATTAACTGAAAAAGTGTCGAATTTTCTTAAAAAGTTAGCACGATAGCAGTTAACAAACTATATGTCAGGTAAGAAGTTATATGACTTTGGGGTAAATGGTTGCAAAATTAGCAAAACAATTACAATGCTCTTAACAGTTAGCATTTGTCACATACCAGGTTATATGACGAAGGTTGCAAAATTAACTGAAAAAGTGTCAAATTTGCTTAAAAAGTTAGCATGGTAGCTGTTAGCATATGTCAAGTATCGACATTTACTGTTAGCATGATAGCAGTTAGCATACTGTATGTCAGCTATCAAGTTATATGACTCTGGGGGAAACGGTTGCAAAACAATGAAAAAAAGTTAGTATGCTGCTAACAGTTAGCATTTGTCATGTACCAGATTATGTGACTCTATGGCTGCAAAATTAACTGAAAAAGTGTCAAGTTTGCTTAAAAAGTTAGTATGCTAGCAGTTAGCATATGTCAAAAATCAACATTTACTGTTAGCATGATAGCAGTTAACATACTGTATGTCAGGTATCAAGTTATATGACTCTGGGGTAAATGGTTGCAAAATTAGCAAAAAAAATCTCAATGCTCTTAACAGTTAGCATTTGTCACATACCATTTTATATGACTCTAAGGTGTACGACTGCAAATTTAACTGAAAGTAATAAGAATCGCAAATTATTTTAATTTTAATTTTATTTTTCACAACTCTTATGTGTGTTGATTTCCTGTTTTGGTTGCATTTTATATGGTTATATGTACGGCTACAAAATTAACTAAAAAAGTGTTAGATTTGCTTAAAAAGTTAGCATGCTAGCAGTTAAATGTCAAATTATCATCACTAACTGTTAGCATACTTGCAGTTAGCAACACTGTATGTCAGGTATCAAGTTACATGACTCTGGGGTAAATGATTGCAAAATTAGCCAAAAAACATTAGAATGCTGCTAAGAGTTAGCATTTGTCACGTACCAGGTTATATGAGCTAAGAGTTAGCATTTGTCACGTACCAGGTTATATGACTCTAAAGTGTACGGCTGCGAAATTAACTGAAAAAGTGTCAGATTTGCTTAAAAAGTTAGCATGCTAGCAGTTAAATGTCAAGTATCATCACTAACTGTTAGCATGCTTGCAGTTACCAACACTGTATGTCAGGTATGAAGTTACATGACTCTGGGGTAAATGATTGCAAAATTAGCAAAAAACTTTAGAATGCTGCTAAGAGTTAGCATTTGTCACGTACCAGGTTATATGACTCTAAAGTGTACGGCTGCGAAATTAACTGAAAAAGTGTCAGATTTGCTTAAAAAGTTAGCATGCTAGCAGTTAAATGTCAAGTATCATCACTAACTGTTAGCATGCTTGCAGTTAGCAACACTGTATGTCAGGTATGAAGTTACATGACTCTGGGGTAAATGATTGCAAAATTAGCAAAAAACATTAGAATGCTGCTAAGAGTTAGCATTTGTCACGTACCAGGTTATATGACTCTAAAGTGCGAAATTAACTGAAAAAGTGTCAAATTTGCTTAAAAAGTTAGCATGCTAGCAGTTAGCATGGACAGAAAACACATTTTATTAAAATATATCTTTTTTTTTTTATTGATAATTTGTTACAAATAAGAATAGCTAATTATTTTATAAAATTGATTATATTTTTCATACTGTCAGGTTCAAACACCGATGACATCTATTAAACAGACAAGAAGCAAGGAATCAGGCAGAGACAGAGTTCAATTCTACTCATGAGGAGAGACGTATTGGGCTGTACACTCAGTTACAGTTCCAACCTACGCTCTAAGGCACAGCCCACGTGCTCCACTATTTATTCGGGAGGTCCTTGGTTACATCACTGAGGCTGCTTCTGAAGGAAGGGGGGGTCATTTCAGCAGCCCCAGTTAGACACAATATATGATTATTCAGAAATGGAAATGTGCTGACACTCGTGATATCGCCCTGTCTCTGCTTTGTCTGCGTCACGGTACTCGATGTTCGTCCTTGGCAGTCAGCAGGCCGGGTCTGGACACAAACACTGATACGAGACGACTCGCAATCCAGTTGTCCCTTTGCACAGATAGAAAAGTACAACTTCAGCACAATTGATAATAACTACTACGATAATTTCTGATATTACATTTTAAAGCATTTATCGGCCGATAAATGCTTTAAAATGTAATATCAGAAATTATCGGTATCTGTTCTTTTTTTATTATCGGCATCGTTTTTTTATTTTTATTAAATCAACATAGAATATACAAGATACACTTACAATTAGTGCACCAACCCCAAAAACCTCCCTCCTCCATTCACACTCATTCACACAAAAGGGTTTTTTCTTTCTGTTATTAATATTGTGGTTCCTACATTATATATCAATATATATCAATACAGTCTGCAAGGGATACAGTCCGTAAGCACACATGATTGTGCGTGCTGCTGGTCCACTAATAGTACTAACCTTTAACAGTTAATTTTACTCATTTTCATTAATTACTAGTTTCTATGTAACTGTTTTTATATTGTTTTACTTTCTTTTTCATTCAAGAAAATGTTTTTAATTCATTTATCTTATTTTATTTATTTTTAAAAAAAGGACCTTATCTTCACCATACCTGGTTGTCCAAATTAGGCATAATAATGTGTTAATTCCACGACTGCATATATCGGTATTGGTTGATATCGGTATCGGTAATTAAGAGTTGGACAATATCGGAATATCGGATATCGACAAAAAAACAATTATCGGACATCTCTAATAATAACTATAGCAACGGCCTGTAAGCATAAGAGTTGTGTGATAACTTATACAGAATTATTCTAACACATACCCCTTACGTGTGTTGACTTCCTGTTTGGTTGCATTTTATATATTTGTTTTGCACCGTGACTAGGGAAGGTTGTTTGGATTTGGTCATATTTTACAAATTTTCTTTAATTACTAGTTTCTATGTAACTGTTTTTATATTGTTTTACTTTCTTTTTTATTCAAGAAAAGGTTTTTAATTAATGTATCTTATTTTATTATTATTTTTTAAAAGGACCTTATCTTCACCATACCTGGTTGTCCAAATTAGGCATAATAATGTGTTAATTCTACGACTGCATATATCGGTATTGGTTGATATCGGTATCGGTAATTAAGAGTTGGACAATATCGGAATATCGGATATCGACAAAAAAACAATTATCGGACATCTCTAATAATAACTATAGCAACGGCCTGTAAGCATAAGAATTGTGTGATAACTTATACAGAATTATTCTAACACATACCCCTTACGTGTGTTGACTTCCTGTTTGGTTGCATTTTATATATTTTTTGCACCATGACTAGGGAAGGTTGTTTGGATTTGGTCATATTTTACAAATTTTCTTTAATTACTAGTTTCTATGTAACTGTTTTTATATTGTTTTACTTTCTTTTTTATTCAAGAAAAGGTTTTTAATTAATGTATCTTATTTTATTATTATTTTTTAAAAAGGACCTTATCTTCACCATACCTGGTTGTCCAAATTAGGCATAATAATGTGTTAATTCCACGACTGTATATATCGGTATTGGTTGATATCGGTATCGGTAATTAAAAGTTGGACAATATCGGAATATCGGATATCGACAAAAAAACAATTATCGGACATCTCTAATAATAACTATAGCAACGGCCTGTAAGCATAAGAGTTGTGTGATAACTTATACAGAATTATTCTAACACATACCCCTTACGTGTGTTGACTTCCTGTTTGGTTGCATTTTTTTTTTTTTTTGCACCATGACTAGGGAAGGTTGTTTGGATTTGGTCATATTTTACAAATTTTCTTTAATTACTAGTTTCTATGTAATTGATTTTATATTGATTTACTTTCTTTTTTATTCAAGAAAATGTTTTTAATTTATTTATCTTATTTTATTATTTTTAAAAAAAAGGACCTTATCTTCACCATACCTGGTTGTCCAAATTAGGCATAATAATGTGTTAATTCCACGACTGCATGTATCGGTATTGGTTGATATCGGTATCGGTAATTAAGAGTTGGACAATATCGGAATATCGGCAAAAAAACAATTATCGGACATCCCTAATAATAACTATAGCAATGGCCTGTAAGCATAAGAGTTGTGTGATAACTTATACAGAATTATTCTAACACATACCCCTTACGTGTGTTGACTTCCTGTTTTGGTTGCATTTTATAAATTTTTTTTGCACCTTAACTAGGGAAGGTTGTTTGGATTTGGTCATATAAATAAATGTTGTGCTGTGTTCACGGCCATTGACCTGCTTTACTCACGGTTTGTCAGATATCTAAAATTAATCCGGAAACACCCGGCAGGTCAGATTTTTGGTAAAACTCATGATATCTGGCGGGGTATTGTTTGGACACCCCTGGGCTATAAGAGTATATATAGGTAAGTTTTCAAGTGGAAGTTGAATGCTTCATCTCTAAAATCAGTGCCTCTTCTCCAAAAGGTTGAACGAGAGCTTTACTATGACTTCAGTTCTGACCGTTTGGGTCCAAAAATCCGGGAATTAGAGGTCACACTGCGTTCACACGACTCTGCGAAGGGAAACTGCCTCGGGTCCACGGAGGTTTGTTTGGTGGCACGACTTCCACTCACGTCCACGCTGCCATGTCTCCATCCAACATGACTTCATTTCTGTTTGCCGCGCCCCACAGTGGGCTGTTATGCGTTTGTGTCCCGATTCCCGGAGGTGAGCCCTGGAACCTTTTCTGTTGACACCCTGACTGAGATAACATTTTCCCCGCTGAATCACAGGCGGTGCTGTGTGGAGGCGCTACCTTTCCACCCGCCGCTAACAGGACACGCTCTGTCTGTGGGCCACGGCGGCAGCGCCCACACTAAAGTCCCTTTGAAACGCGTGGTTTGTTTACCCCACCGGACTAAATACCCGTTTAGGAACGCTGACGTTCGACGAGGGAAAAGGCAGCGTCAGTGTCCAGGAGTCTCCCTGCAAACTCCATTTTTGTTGTCATATACCATACCATATTGTACTTTTCCTTACAATTTGCATAGTTTTGTAACTGTTAGCATCCTAATGTTTGCATGAAATCAGTTAGTATATGTCAAGTATGAAGTTATTGTACTCTTTGGTAAACGGTTGCAAATTTAAAAAAAATAAAATAAAATAGCATGTTGCTAACAGTTAGCATTTGTCAGGTTCCAGGTTATAAGACTTTAAGGTGTACGGCCGCGAAATTAAGTAAAAAAGTGTCAAATTTGCTTAAAAAGTTAGCATTATAGCAGTTAAGATATGTTAAGTATCAAAGCTAAATGTTAGCATGTTGGCATACTGTATGTCAGGTGTCAAGTTATATGACTCTGAAGTAAACGGTTGCAAAATTAACCCCCTAAAAAAAGCATGTTGCTAACAGTTAGCATTTGTCAGGTACCAGGTTAAAATACTTTAAGGTGTACGGCTGCGAAATTAAGTAAAAAAGTGTCAAATTTACTTAAAACGTTAGCATTATAGCAGTTAGGATATGTTAAGTATCATAGCTAAATGTTAGCATGTTAGCATACTGTATGTCAGGTGTCAAGTTATATGACTCTGGGGTAAACTGTTGCAAAATTAACCAAAAAAAAGAAGAAGCATGTTGCCAACAGTTAGCATTTGTCACGTACCAGGTTAAAAGACTTTAAGGTGTACGGCTGCGAAATTAAGTAAAAAAGGGTCAAATTTGCTTAAAAAGTTAGCATTATAGTAATTAGGATATGTTTAGTATCATTGTTAATGTTAGCATGTTAGCATACTGTATGTCAGGTGCAAAGTTATATGACTCTGGGGTAAACCGTTGCAAAATTAAAAAAAAAAAAAAGCATGTTGCTAACAATTAGCATTTGTCAGGTACCAGGTTAAAAGACCTTAAGGTGTACGGCTGCGAAATTAAGTAAAAAAGTGTCAAATTTGATTAAAAAGTTAGCATTATAGCAGTTAGGATATGTTAGGTATCATAGCTAAATGTTAGCATGTTAGCATACTGTATGTCAGGTGTCAAGTTATATGACTCTGGGGTAAACTGTTGCAAAATTAACACACAAAAAAATTGCGTATTGCTAACAGTTAGCATTTGTCAGATAGCAGGTTAAAAGACTTTAAGGTGTACGGCTGCGAAATTAAGTAAAAAAGTGTCAAATTTGCTTAAAAAGTTAGCATTATAGCAATTAGGATATAGTAAGTATCATAGCTAAATGTTAGCATGTTAGCATACTGTATGTCAGGTATCAAGTTATATGACTCTGGGGTAAACTGTTGCAAAATTAACAACAACAAAAAAAAGCATGTTGCTAACAGTTAGCATTTGTCAGGTACCAGGTTAAAAGACTTTAAGGTGTACGGCTGCGAAATTAAGTAAAAAAAGTGTCAAATTTGCTCAAAACGTTAGCATTATAGCAATTAGGATATGTTAAGTATCATAGCTAAATGTTAGCATGTTGGCATACTGTATGTCAGGTGTCAAGTTATATGACTCTGGGGTAAACTGTTGCAAAATTAACAAAACAATAAAAATTGCATATTGCTAACAGTTAGCAATTGTCAGGTACCAGGTTAAAAGACTCTAAGGTGTACGGCTGCGAAATTAAGTAAAAAAGTGTCAAATTTGCTTAAAAAGTTAGCATTATAGCAGTTAGGATATGTTAAGTATCATAGATGACTGTTTGCATGTTAGCAGTTAGCATACTGTATGTCAGGTGTCAAGTTATATGACTCTGGGGTAAACTGTTGCAAAATTAACCAAAAAAAAAAAAGCATGTTGCTAACAGTTAGCATTTGTCAGGTACCAGGTTAAAAGACTTTAAGGTGTACGGCTGCGAAATTAAGTAAAAAAGTGTCAAATTTGCTTAAAAAGTTAGCATTATAGCAGTTAGGATATGTTAAGTATCATAGCTAAATGTTAGCATGTTAGCATACTGTATGTCAGGTATCAAGTTATATGACTCTGGGGTAAACTGTTGCAAAATTAACAAAAAACAAAATTAGCATGTTGCTAACAGTTAGCATTTGTCAGGTACCAGGTTATAAGACTCTACGGTATACGGCTACGAAATTAACTAAAAAGTGTCAAATTTGCTTAAAAAGTTAGCATTATAGCAGTTAGGATATGTTAAGTATCGTAGATGACTGTTAGCATGTTAGCAGTTAGCATACTGTATGTCAGGTGTCAAGTTATATGACTCTGGGGTAAACTGTTGCAAAATTAACCAAAAAAAAAAAAAGCATGTTGCTAACAGTTAGCATTTGTCAGGTACCAGGTTAAAAGACTTTAAGGTGTACGGCTGCGAAATTAAGTAAAAAAGTGTCAAATTTGCTTAAAAAGTTAGCATTATAGCAGTTAGGATATGTTAAGTATCATAGCTAAATGTTAGCATGCTAGCATACTGTATGTCAGGTATCAAGTTATATGACTCTGGGGTAAACTGTTGCAAAATTACCACAAAAAAAAAAAATAGCATGTTGCTAACGGTTAGTATTCGTCAGGTACCAGGTTAAAAGACTTTAAGGTGTACGGCTGCGAAATTAAGTAAAAAAGTGTCAAATTTGCTTAAAAAGTTAGCATCATAGCAGTTAGGATATGTTAAGTATCATAGCTAAATGTTAGCATGTTGGCATACTGTATGTCAGTTGTCAAGTTATATGACTCTGGGGTAAACTGTTGCAAAATTAACAAAAAACAAAATTAGCATGTTGCTAACAGTTAGCATTTGTCAGGTACCAGGTTATAAGACTCTACGGTATACGGCTACGAAATTAACTAAAAAAAGTGTCAAATTTGCTTAAAAGGTTAGCATTATAGCAGTTAGGATATGTTAAGTATCGTAGATGACTGTTAGCATGTTAGCAGTTAGCATACTGTATGTCAGGTGTCAAGTTATATGACTTTGGGGTAAACTGTTGCACAATTAACAAAAAAAAAAAAAAGGCATGTTGCTAACAGTTAGCATTTGTCACGCACCAGGTTATAAGACTCTAAGGTATACGACTGCGAAATTAACTAAAAAAGTGTAACATTTGCTAAAAAAGTTAGCATTATAGCAGTTAGGATATGTTAAGTATCACAGCTAAATGTTAGCATGTTGGCATACTGTATGTCAGGTGTCAAGTTATATGACTCTGGGGTAAACTGTTGCGAAATGAACAAAAAAAAAAGAAGGCATGTTGCTAACAGTTAGCATTTGTCACGCACCAGGTTATAAGACTCTAAGGTATACGACTGCGAAATTAACTAAAAAAGTGTAACATTTGCTAAAAAAGTTAGCATTATAGCAGTTAGGATATGTTAAGTATCACAGCTAAATGTTAGCATGTTGGCATACTGTATGTCAGGTGTCAAGTTACATGACTCTGGGGTAAACGGTTGCAAATAATGTTGGATATAATATTGTACTTTTCGTTACAATTATATAGTTTTGTAACTGTTAGCATGCTAAATTTTGCATGCAAACAGTTAGCATATGTCAAGTATAAAGTTATGTGACTCTGAGATAAACAGTTGCAAAATTAACAAAAAAATATAGCATGTTGCGAACAGTTAGCATTTGTCAGGTACCAGGTTAAAAGACTTTAAGGTGTACGGCTACGAAATTAACTAAAAAAGTGTCAAATTTGCTTAAAAAGTTAGCATTATAGCAGTTAGGATATGGTAAGTTTCATAGATAACTGTTAGCATGTTAGCATATTGTATGTCAGGTGTCAAGTTATATGACTCTGGGGTAAACTGTTGCAAAATTAGCAGGAAAAAAGTCAGCATGTTGCTAACAGTTAGCATTTGTCACGACCAGGTTATAAGACTCTAAGGTGTACGTCTGCGAAATTAACAAAAAAAGTGTCAAATTTGCTTAAAAAGTAAGAATGCGAGCCGTTAGCATTTGTCAAGTATCATAGCTAACTGTTTGCATGGTAGCAGTTAGCGTACTATATGTCAGGTGTCAAGTTACATGACTCTGGGGTAAAGGGTTGCAAAATTAACAAACGTTGCATGCTAGCAGTTAGCATATGTTTAGTATAATAGTTAACTGTTTGTTAGCATATTAGCTAATGCTAACGATGCTAGCTAAAATACTTTAGCTAACATACTTTACAGCTTTAACTGCAATATTCTAACTGCCATACTTTAACAAAAATCCTTTAATTAACATTACAGCTTTAACTGCCTGATTTTAACTAGCAAACTTGAACCCACATATGTTAACTAACATACTTTAACTAACACATTTTAACTAAAATACTTTAACTAACATACTTTACAGCTTTAACTGTCACATTTTAACTAGCAAACTTGAACTAACATATATCAACTAACATACTTTAACCAACATGTTTGAACTAAAATACTTTATTTAACATACTTTACATACTTTACAGCTTTAACTGACATATTTTAACTAGCAAACCTCAACCAACATATTTTAACCAACACACTTTAACTAACACACTTTAACTAACGTTTACGAGTGTCTGTGTTAGTATTATTAACTTACAACGACATTCTTTTTGTATGGTTTCACTTTCACAAATTCCTCAGTAAATTCACCAAAACGTCACCGTGGAGTTATTGAGTCTGTTTAGCTGATTGGAGAGCTAGCTCGCGCAGAGAGTGGGTCCATGACGGTGACTTCTGTTTTGTTGGATCAGCCGTTTTACTGCCTTGTTACAGACACCGTTTGGCAACAATTAAGGTATGTAAATAAACATTTACTGTGTAAATAACTCATTTCACAACATATATATCTGCGACTTATAGTCAGGTGCGACTTATATATAAAAAAAACATTTGTTTTCCTCAAAATAATTGTGGGCGTGGCTTATATATCGGCTCTATAGTCCGGAATATACGGTATTTTCCTTGCTCGGGCTTTAGTTCATGCCAACCTTGAGCAAATCCGGCCTGGGTAGACTACGCCGGTGTTTGGTAGAAGAAGAAGAAGTGATGGCAAACCACTTCTGACCCCTGCAATGTTTTCATGCCACAAACAATGGCCGGCACGGGGCCAGGCTGCAGTTGGCAGTCCATCCTTCCAGTGAGCATGACGCAGCACGCAGAGTGCACGCATCCTGCCTTTGTGGCCCAGGAATGTCAAGAATGCAGAATGTGGACCTTGTCCCGGCTCCTGCCCATCAAGGTGCTACAGATCTAATGTAAGCTAGCATTGAGTTAACACATTTTTGGTAAGTGGAGACTTACCATACTTTTGAGCGCCTTCTTCTTGTTTTGTTGGCATGGAAAATCGCCATGTAAATTAGCTAATGCTAATGGGTGGAACATCTATGGCAGATCTAATGTAAGTTAGCCTTGAGCTAACGTATTTTGGAGAATGAACCCTTCCTGTAATTTTGAGTGCCTTCTTTTTGTTTTGTTGGCATGGAAAATTGCCATGAGAAATCACTAATCGGCATCATATTTATGGCAAATTCAAAGAAAGCCAGCATCAAGCTAACGCATTTTGGAAAGTGGAGCCTTCCTGTACTTTTGAGCGCCGCCTTCTTCCTTTGTTGACATGGAAAATCGCCATGTAAAGTCGCTAATGCTAATCGATAGAACGTCTATGGTAGATCTAATGTAAGTTAGCATCGAGCTAACGCATTTTGGAAAGTGGAGCCTTGCTGTACCTTCGAGAACCTTCTTCTTGTTTTTGTTGGCATGGAAAATAGCCATTAAAAATCGCAAATCGGTAGCACGTTTATGGCAAATTCAATGTAAGCTAGCATAGAGCTAACGCATTTTGGTAAGTGGAGACTTACCATACTTTTGAGCGCCTTCTTCTTGTTTTGTTGGCATGGAAAATCGCCATGTAAATTCGCTAATGCTAATGGGTGGAACATCTATGGCAGATCTAATGTAAGTTAGCCTTGAGCTAACGTATTTTGGAGAATGAACCCTTCCTGTAATTTTGAGTGCCTTCTTTTTGTTTTGTTGGCATGGAAAATTGCCATGAGAAATCACTAATCGGCAGCATATTTATGGCATATTCAAAGTAAGCCAGCATCGAGCTAACGCATTTTGGAAAGTGGAGCCTTCCTGTACTTTTGAGCGCCACCTTCTTCCTTTGTTGACATTGAAAATCGCCATGTAAAGTCGCTAATGCTAATCGATAGAACGTCTTTGGCAGATCTAATGTAAGTTAGCATCGAACTAACGCATTTTGGTAAGTGAAGCCTTACCATACCTTCAAGTGCCTTCTTCTTGTTTTGTTGGCATGGAAAATCGCCATGTAAAGTCGCTAATGCTAATCGATAGAACGTCTATGGTAGATCTAATGTAAGTTAGCATCGAGCTAACGCATTTTGGAAAGTGGAGCCTTGCTGTACCTTCGAGAACCTTCTTCTTGTTTTTGTTGGCATGGAAAATAGCCATTAAAAATCGCAAATCGGTAGCACGTTTTTGGCAAATTCAATGTAAGCTAGCATAGAGCTAACGCATTTTGGAAAGTGGAGCCTTACCGTACTTTCGAGCGCCTTCTTCTTATTTTTGTTGGCATGGAAAATCGCCATGTAAAGTCGCTAATGCTAATGAGTAGAACATCTATGGCAGATCTAATGTAAGTTAGCCTTGAGCTAACACATTTAGGAGAATAGACCTATCCATTTTGAGCGCCTTCTTCTTGTTTTGTTGGCATGGAAAATTGCCATGAGAAATCGCTTATGGTAATCAGTAAAACGTCTATGGCAAATTCATTGTAAGTTAGCATCGTGTTGCAGCAAAACAAGGCTGTCAATCAGGGGTGTCCAAAGCGCGGCCCCGGGGGCCATTTGCGGCTTGCAGCTAATGTTTTAACCGCCCGCGGCACAATCGTTGGCATTTTAATATTAGCATGCTAATTGTTTTACTAATTCTGCAGGTGTACATTTCAGCATCCTATGTTTTCTTACTTGACGAATGATAGCATGATAGCATGCTAATGTGTGCATGCTAGCTTTTTTTTTATTTTTTAACAACACCTCAGTTATATTTTAATACTTGTTGAATGCTAACGTTAGCATTTTAAACACATTTTTCAGGTTCACACCTCAGACCAATATATTTTACATTTACTTTAGCAGGTTTACAGCCCAGTGTCATATATTTCGGTATTTCACAAATGCTAACTGTAAGCATGTTATTGTTAGCGTGTTACCATGCAAGCTTTTTGTCAGCTCATTTTTCTCATATTTTTTGTTGCTTGATGTCATTTTTCCCACCGGCCGTGAGAAAACGGAGGTGAGGCCAACGTTTCCTGGACCGTGGCCACTCGGGGAAACAGGATGTTGTTGTTCAGTTCTTCTCGTCACAAGGATGGACTTTGTTTCCCATCACACCTGTTGTTTTTCCGACCTTTATGACCTATGACCTAATAAGACCTTTGAGGATTCAAACTCTGAGCAATTTTTTTGGAAAAAATTAGCTGAGTCAGGAGTGTCCAAAGTCCTTTTTTTTTTTTTTTTTTAACAGCCCGCAGCACAATCTAAACGTACTATTTAAAAAAAAAATAAAAAAATAAAAAAGCGTGGAATAAATGTGGATCTGAGGTTCATCTAAAGATGTATGGGTTGAAAGTAAAAAAAATAATGTATGACTTATTTCTAACACTTTTATGAGTAGGACCCTTTTGGGTCCCCTAGAATTTTAGTGGGATTTTTTTTTTTTTAAAACTGTCATTGCTCAAAAAATAATACTGAATCAAAATCAATATTGTTATGAATTATTGACGTATTTAAGGCTCCAATTACTTCACATCAAATATTACACTTGAAATATATTTTGGGAGTAAATATTGTATATATTTTTTCGTTTTTAACATAAAAAACTAAGTTTTTTTTACAAAAAGGGCATAAAGTAAAGACAAAATGTTTTTAAAAAAAATAATAAAAAATTGTAATCGACGGATAAATGTAAACTAATTGTTGGTTTAAAAGTAAAAAAAAAAAATGATGACTTATTTTTAACACTTTTATGAGAGGGACCCTTTTGGGTCCCCAAGAATTTTAGTGGGATTGAAAAAAAAACTGTCATTGATCAAAAAATAATAATGAATGGAAATCAATATTGTTATGAATTATTAACGTATTTAAAGCTCCAATTACTTCACATCAAATATTACACTTGAAATATATTTTGGGGGTAAATATTGTATATATTTTGTCGTTTTTAACATGAAAAACTAAGTTTTCTTTGACAAAAAGGGCATAAAGTAAACACTTTTTTTTTTAAATAATAAAATATTGTAATCGACGGATAGTGTAAAAATAATTATTGGTTTAAAAGTTAAAAAAACAACAACTTTATGACTTATTTTTAACACTTTTATGAGAGGGACCTTTTTGGGTCCCCAAGAATTATAGTGGGATTTTTTTTTTTAAACTGTCATTGCTCAAAAAATAATACTGAATCAAAATCAATGTTGTTATAAATGATTGACGTATTTAAGGCTCCAATTACTTCACATCAAATGTTACACTTGAAATATTTTTTTGGGGAAAATATTGTATATTTTTTTCGTTTTTAAAATAAAAGCCACAGTATTCTTTGACAAAAAGGGCATAAAGTAAACACAACATTAAAAAAATAATAATAAAAGATTATAATTGACGTGCATGTGCAAAATTAATTAGGTTATTTTTGGTTTAAAAGCAAAAAAAAAAGTATGACTTATTTTTAACATTTCTATGAGTAGGACTCTTTTGGATCCCCAATAATTTTAGTGGGATTTCTTTTTTAAACTGTCATAGCTCAAAAAATAATAATGAATGAAAATCAATGTTGTTATGAATTATTGACCTATTTGAGGCTCCAATTACTTCACATCAAATATTACACTTTAAAATATACTTTGGGGGAAAATGTTGCATATTCTTTTCGTTTTCAACATAAAAAACAAAGTTTTCTTTGACAAAAAGGGTATAAAGTAAACACAACATTAAAAAAAAAAGTACTAAAAATTATAATTGACAGATTAGTGTAGAATGAATTAGGTTATTTTTGGTTTGAAAGTTAAAAATAAATAAATA
Organism: Nerophis lumbriciformis; assembly: GCF_033978685.3. Taxonomy (NCBI): domain Eukaryota; kingdom Metazoa; phylum Chordata; class Actinopteri; order Syngnathiformes; family Syngnathidae; genus Nerophis; species Nerophis lumbriciformis. The sequence continues at coordinate 14,491,970 of NC_084567.2, read as the reverse complement.
ATGTATGTGTTATTTTTAACACTTTTATAAGTGGGCCCCTTTTGGGTCCTCAAAATTTTCAGTTGGATTAAAAAAAAATTGTCATTGCTCAAAAATAATAATAAATGAAAATCAATGTTGTTATGAATTATTGACATGATTAAGGCTCCAATTACTTAACATCAAATATTACACTTTTAATTTTTGTGGGAGAAATATTTAATATTTTGTGTTTTTGTCATAAAAAAGTTTTCTTTGAGAAATATTACAGTTTAAAATACATTTTGGGGGAAAATGTTGCATATTCTTTTTGTTTTTAACATAAAAACCAAAGTTTTCTTTGACAAAAAGTAAACACAACATAAAAAAAAGATTATAATTGATGTATATGTGTAAAATTAATTAGGTTATTTTTGGTTTAAAAATAAATAAATAAATAATGGAGGACTTATTTTTAACACTTTTATGAGTAGGACCCCAATAATTTAAGTGGAATTTATTTTTTAAATTGTCATTGCTCAAAAAATATTAATGAATCAATGTTGTTATGAATGACATATTTAAGGCTCCAATGACTTCACATCAAATATTACACTTTGAAATTTTTTTGGGGGGGGGGGGGGGGGGGGGGGGGGTGTAGAATATTTTTTTCATTTTTAACATAAAAACCAAAGTTTTCTTTGAAAAAAAGGGCATATATATATATATATATATATATATATATATATATATATATATATATATATATATATATATATATATATATATATATAGTATTGGTTTGAGAAGTGAAAAATATGAAAATGGCCCCCGCATGCTTGGATTTTTGAGTAATGACCCTCATGTAAAAAGTTTGGACTCCCCTGAGCTAAGTGTTAGCTTTCAAACGCTGCAAAGTTTGTTCTTTTGTTTTGTCAAATGTTTATGGTTTAAAATGTCTCCTCTTTTCATCAAATCGGTTCGGTTGAGCTTTAAGATGATGTTCTTCCGGTTATGTGTTTATTGATGCTGAGCAGTTACCATAGCGACAGAGACCGCAGTCGTAAAAGGTTAACTGTTGCATTAACCTTTAAAAAGCGCCCGACCTCCAGTCCAGGGCTAGCGTGGCGGCGTCTCCGTTGCCACGGTAACTGCTATGCGACGCTTGTATCAATATGCACATGCTCGACATCCACGTCACCGGGAGAACGTGAGCTCAGAACTCGACAGTTTATGAAAGACAGACGACAGTTCAAACTGTCAGTGTAGAGCTGCTGGATATCGCTTTCCCATCGACAACCATCCACAATAAACTTCTTCCACTTGGGCGAGCACACGGAATGAAGATTTTTCATTTTCAAAACCATTAGAGCGCCCATCAATTTAGGTGAATGTTAAATCCCGGGGACCCAAACGGGTCTTAGTCACTAAATTGTTTAAAATAAGTCGATATATATATATATATATATATATATATATATATATATATATATATATATATATATATATATATATATATATAAGATCTACAGATAAACTTCAGTCCGTTGTCATAAAGTTGTATTTTTTATTTTTTTTTGTCTTATGTACTACTACCCCCCCCCCCCAAAAAACTGTTTTTTAATGGAAAAACACAAAATGTGCAATATTTTTTAAAATATGCAATATTTTCCAACGATTCATTATTATTTTTTGACCAATGACAGTTTTAAACAAAAAAAAAATCACACTAAAGGTCCCAGTGACCCAAAGGGGTCTTTGTCCATAAATTGTTAAACATAAGTTGTATATTAATATTTATTTTTACTTCCAACACTTAAAGATCTACAGATAAACTTCAGGTCTATTCTTTGACATTAAGTTTTAAAATGTTGTTGTTTTATGCCCTTACCCCACACCCCCCCAAAAAACTTGTTTTTATGGCAAAAACACAAAATATGCAATATGTTCCCATGATTCATTATTATTTTTTGAACAATGACAGTTTGAAAAAAAAAAACACACACACTAAAGGTCCAAGTGACCCAAGTCCGAGTCATTAAATTGTTAAACATAAGTCGTATATATATATATATATATTTTTTTTTACTTACAACACTTGAAGATCTATAGATAAACTTTAGGTCTATTCTTTGACCCATCCATCCATTTTCTACCGCTTGTCCCTTTCATTAGGTTTAAACATTTTTGTTTGTTTTAAGCCCTTTTTCTGCCCCAAAAAACTTTTTTTTTTTTTACGGCAAAAACACAAAATACACAATATTTTCTCGTGATTCATTATTATTTTTTCAACAAAGACAGTTAAAAAAAAAAAATCACACTAAAGGTCCAAGTGACCCAAAAGGGTCTTTGTCCATAAATTGTTAAACATAAGTCGTATATTAATATTTTTTTTTACTTCCAACACTCAAAGATCAACAGATAAACTTCAGGTCTATTCATTGTCATGAAGATAAAACATTTTTTTGTTTGTTTTACAATACGTTCCCGTGATTCATTATTATTTTTGGAACAATGACAGTTTAAAAAAAAAAAAAAATCACACTCAAGGTCCCGGTGACCCAAAGGGGTCTTTGTTCATAAATTGTTAAACATAAGTCTTTGATTGATTGATTGAAACTTTTATTAGTAGATTGCACATTTCAGTACATATTCCGTACAATTGACCACTAAATGGTAACACCCCAATAAGTTTTTCAACTTGTTTAAGTCGGGGTCCACGAAATCAATTCAGTCGTATATTAATATTTATTTTTACTTCCAACACTTAAAGATCTACAGATAAACTTTAGGTCTATTCCTTGACATTAAGTTTTGAAATGTTGTTGTTTTATGCCCTTTATTCCCCCCCAAAAAACATATGCAATATGTTCCCATGATTCATTATTATTTTTTTGACAATGACAGTTTGAAAAGAAAAATCACACTAAAGGTCCAAGTGACCCAAAAGGGTCCGAGTCATTAAATTGTTAAACATAAGTCGTATATATATATATATATATATATATATATATATATATACTGTATATAAATATATATATATATATATATATATATATATATATATATATATATATATATATATATATATATATATATATATATATATATATATATATATATATATATATATTGTTTTACTTCCAACACTTGAAGATCTATAGATAAACTTCAGGTCTATTCGTTGACATTAGGTTTATAATTTTTTGTTTGTTTCAAAACCTTTTTTCCCCCAAAAAACTTTTTTTTTTTACGGCAAAAACACGTTTAATTATATACAATATTTTCTCGTGATCCATTATTAGTTTTTGAACAATGACAGTTTAAAAAAAAAAAAAAAAACACGCTAAAGGTCCCAGTGACCCAAACGGGTTTTTGTCATTAAATTGTTAAACATAAGTCGTATATTAATATTTTTTTTACTTCCAACACTTAAAGCTCTACAGATAAACTCCAGGTCTATTTGTTGACCTGAAGTTTAAAATGTTTTGTATGTTTTATGCACCCCCCCCCCCTCCAAAAAAATGTTCCCATGATTAATTTTTTTTTTTTTGAACAATGACAAGATCTATAGATAAACGTCAGGTCTATTTGTTGACATTAAGTCAATTTTTTTTTTTTTAGGCCCATTTATAAAAGTGTTGAGAATAAGTCATACATCCATATATATTATTTTTGCTTACATCTGTAGATCAACTTCAGAAATATCTGTCGATTAGTATTTAATATTACAACATTTTGTCATACTTTTCACCTGTTTGCTCCTTTATTCCACTTTTTAATTTTTATGTTGGACACCGCTGCTGTAGGGATGGCTTACTATTTGCTACTTTTTTAGGTACAGAATGAGTTCAATCGGTACTTTGGGGTACAGATTCGAATAAGGTCGTGGACCCCGACTTAAACAAGTTGAAAAACTTATTGGGGTGTCACCATTTAGTGGTCAATTGTACGGAATATGTACCGAACTGTGCAATCTACTAATAAAAGTTTCAATCAATCAATCAATCAAAGGGTGCCATATTTCCACGTCTCTATTGCACGCGACTCAAACACTTGGTGGGGAAACAGTCGTATTGTAGCACACTGTCGCTCAGTAATCTTTCGAGCCAGCAAAGCAAGCATGTCTGCTAAAAAAGCACGCAAAAGTGAGGCACCACTTTTCAAAATGTGCAAGCTCGATGCTAATTTACGTTGGATGTGCCATACGCATGCTACTGATTAGCATTAGCGATTTTACATGGCGATTTCAACGCCTCCAAATGTGTTAATGAACACTACAACAAAGAAGCAGGTTACAATTAAACCGCTGGTGTGTATTAAGTACAACACTTACAGTATGAACACTTTGTGGGAGTCAATAAAAGACAAGACGTGCACAGTCAACATAATGGCGAAGACTATTAAGACTACTAGATTTGTTCATGTATTACCACATGACCACACACAGAAGCACATGTGATGTCCCGCCTTCACGGCACTTCCTGGTTGTAACCCAGAGGGGGCGGAGCCATGTGTGTCTATAAGGACGGGCCCTGTTGGGGGAAACCTCTTCATGAGGCAGAGCTGAGCCGCAGCTGCACAGATGACTCGCGTACTTTGTTGTACTTCACACTACTTGATTCTACTTCATCCTACTTGATTCTACTTCGTCCTACTTGATTGCACGGACCCTGTGTTGTGGATTTATTTCATCAGCAACAACTCTGAAGACCACTTCCCTGCAAACGTCAACAAGGATGTTTCCTCTGACGGTCACTTTGCGCCACATCTTTTCCACCTCCTTTGTGCTCTGCAGTGCTGCAGTGATGGTGAGTCCACAGTGCGGCACGGGGGCCATTCGAGGCCCGCAGCTATTTTTTTGACGGCCCGCGGCACATTAAAAAAATACTATTTAGAAAAAAGAAACATAAAACAGTGGAATAAAAGAGCAAGCAGGTGAAATGTAAGGAGGAAAAGTTGCAATGTTGACCATAATAACACAAAGCTGTCATGCGGGCTGTTTTTGTTCAAAAAGGGCTTAAAGCAAAGACAAAAAACATAATAAAAAATAAAATATTTTAATCTACAGATTGATCTAAAATTGATGAGGAGATTTGTGGGTTGAATGTAAAAACAAAAATAAATGCATGACCCTTTTTTTAAACTTCTATGAGTGGGACCCTTTTGGGTCCCCGAGAATTCTAGTGGGATAAAAAAAAAAGAGGTAATTTCTCAAAAAATAATAAGAAATCAAAATCAATGTTATGAATTATTGACATATTCAAGGCTCCGATTACTTCACACCAAATATTCCTCTTTAAAATATTTTTTGGGGAAAATATAGCATATTTTGTGTTTTTGCCATAAAAAAAAGGTTAGAAAACCAAAACAAAAATGAAATAGAAATACTAGGTCTGAAGTTGAGCTAGAGATTTAAGTGTTGAAAGTAAAAAATAAATAAAAAATAATATATGACTTATTTTTAACACTTTAATGAGTGGGACCCTTTTGGATCCGCAAGAATTTTAGTTGGATTTTTTTTGTGGAAAATAATATTTAAAATTAATATATATGCATGGAAAAATAAAGCACATTAAAAAAAAACATGAAAAATAATAAAAACTTATAATCAACACTTTTAAGAGTAGGACCCTTTTGGATCCCCGAGAATTTTAGTGGGAATTGTTTTAAACTGTCAGTGCTAAAAAAAATAAAAATAAATAATGACTCAAAATAAATTATTATTGACTTAGTGAATGCCCTAATTACTTCACTTCAAATATTCCACTTTGACATTTTTTTGTGGGAAAATGTTGCATATTTTGTGTTTTTGCCATAAAAAAAAAGAAAGTTTTATTTGACAAAAAAAGGTTATAAAAAAGGGACAAAAAAATTAATGAAATGGTAATTAAAATATTTCTATCAAAAAATAGGTCTGAAGTTGATCTAGGGATTTAAGTGTTGAAAGTAAAAACATAAACAATTATATAAGACCTATTTTTAACACTTTTATGAGTGGGACCCTTTTGGATCCCCAAGAATCTTAGTGGGATTTTGTTTTGAAAATGTCATAAAAAAATGACAATCCATGCATAAAATAAATTAAGTATATCAAAAAAACATGAAAAATAATATTATAAACAACACTTTTAAGAGTAGGACCCTTTGGATCCCCAAGAATTTTAGTGGGATTTTTTTAAACTGTCATTGCTAAAAAAAAAAGAAAAAAAAAATGAATCAAAATCAATTATTATTGACTTAGTGAAGGTCCCAATTACTTCACTTCAAATATTCCACTTTTAAATTTTTTTGTGGCAAATATTGCATATTTTGTGTTTTTGAAAATAGTTTTATTTGACAAACAAAGGTTATAACAAGAAGACAAACATCCATCCATCCATCCATCTTCTTCCGCTTATCCGAGGTCGGGTCGCGGGGGCAGCAGCCTAAGCAGGGAAGCCCAGACTTCCCTCTCCCCAGCCACTTCATCCAGCTCCTCCCGGGGGACCCCGAGGCGTTCCCAGGCCAGCCGGGAGACATAGTCTTCCCAACGTGTCCTGGGTCTTCCCCGCGGCCTCCTACCGGTCGGACGTGCCCTAAACACCTCCCTAGGGAGGCGTTCGGGTGGCATCCTGACCAGATGCCCGAACCACCTCATCTGGCTCCTCTCGATGTGGAGGAGCAGCGGCTTTACTTTGAGCTCCTCCCGGATGGCAGAGCTTCTCACCCTATCTCTAAGGGAGAGCCCCGCTACCCGGCGGAGGAAACTCATTTCGGCCGCTTGTACCCGTGATCTTGTCCTTTCGGTCATAACCCAAAGCTCATGACCATAGGTGAGGATGGGAACGTAGATCGACCGGTAAATTGAGAGCTTTGCCTTCCGGCTCAGCTCCTTCTTCACCACAACGGACCGATACAGCGTCCGCATTACTGAAGACGCCGCCCCGATCCGCCTGTCGATCTCACGATCCACTATTCCCTCACTCGTGAACAAGACTCCGAGGTACTTGAACTCCTCCACTTGGGGCAAGATCTCCTCCCCAACACGTTTCCAGTGAGGGTTGGACTCCGCCAAGGCTGCCCTTTGTCACCGATTCTGTTCATAACTTTTATGGACAGAATTTCTAGGCGCAGTCAAGGTGTTGAGGGGATCTGGTTTGGTGGCTGCAGGATTAGGTCTCTGCTTTTTGCAGATGATGTGGTCCTGATGGCTTCATCTGGCCAGGATCTTCAGCTCTCACTGGATCGGTTCGCAGCTGAGTGTGAAGCGACTGGGATGAGAATCAGCACCTCCAAGTCCGAGTCCATGGTTCTCGCCCGGAAAAGGGTGGAGTGCCATCTCCGGGTTGGGGAGGAAAGAAAAGAAGAAAAAGAAGACAAACAAATAAATGAAATAATAATTAATATATTTCTATCAACAAATAGGTCAGAGGTTGATCTAGGAATTTAAGTGTTGAAAGTAAAAACATAAAAAAATAATGTAAGACCTATTTTTTAACACTTTTATGAGTGGGACCCTTTTGGATCCCCAAGAATTTTAGTGTGATTTTTTTTTTAAAATGTCACAACAAAATCCATGCATAAAAAAATTAAGTATATTAAAAAAAACATGAACAATAATCAACATTTATAAACAACATTTTTAAGAGTAGGACCCTTTGGAGCCCTCAGAATTTGTGAGATTTTCTTTAAACTGTCATTGCTCCAAAAAATTTTTTTTAAAATTTAAATCAATTATTATTGACTTCGCGAAGGCCCCAATTACTTCACTTAAAACATTCCACTTTGACATTTTTTTGAGGGAAAATGTTGCATATTTTGTGTTTTTGCCATAAAAAAAAGTTTATTTGACAAAAAAAAGGTTATAAAAAAAAAGACAAAAAAATAAATGAAATAATAATTAAAATATTTCTAACAACAAATAGGTCAGAAGTTGATCTAGGGCTTTAAGCCTTGAAAGTAAAAACATAAAAAATAATGTAAAACCTTTTTTTTTAAAACATTTTTATGAGTGGGACCCTTTTGGATCCCCAAGAATTTTAGTGGGATTTTGTTTTGAAAATGTCACAAAAAATGACAATCTATGCATTAAAAAAAAGTGTCATGTATGCGTGATCATGTTTTGTTTTGGTTATGTTCGGTTTGGTTTTTGGACTCTTTCTGCACTCTTGTTTGTTTTGTTTCCATGACAACCCATTAGTTTTCACCTGTCGTCATGTCACGCACCTGATTCATTTGGACTCACACACCTGTCATTAATCATGTTCAAGACTATTTAAGCCGATAGTTGCCAGGAAGTCAGCCTGGCGACATTAACTCTGTTTTGCTTCTGACACCCATGCTACTTCTGTACCTCCATGCTATCTTTGAAATCTATGCCATAGTTCCCTGCGTTCCAAGTTATTTTTTGTTTATTGTCCATAGTTTTGCCTTTGTGGTAGTTTTTTGTTTCTTAGCCAAGTTTATCTCCGCCTTGAGCACGCCTTTGGTTTGTACCCCTTTTGTAGTTTAGTGTTAATAAATAATGTCCTTACCCTCACGCCATATCCGGTCCAAGTTCTCTTGCATCTCGGGAAAACAAATTCCCCATAGTCCACGTCGTTATGACAGAATGTCGCCAGCTTCAAAAACTTTTCCCGCAAGAAATTTGGACGAGTTGGACGAAGAAGGAAAGTGGGAGGCACTAGGAGCCATGGCGGATCAAGACCTCATGTGGACTCCAAGCGGAAAACTAATTCCGATTAGCTCCATTTGGTCCGAGGACGGAGCTGCGTCACCGCAGTCCCGGAAGCGCCGCTCCAGACGAAGGGAAGGGAAGGCTTTTGCGGGCGGACAGCACGCGGCGCTCCCGCAAGCTCCTTCCCCTTCGGGCGGAAATAGGCTGCAGCCTGTCCGGCTCCCTCAAGACAACGTCACGCCACCGTCAGCGGATGACATCACAGCTCAAGATTTTTTTTCTCTGAACTCTTTTACTTTTGATCACCCGCCCCCAACAAAAGACTTAAAGGCCATGATTGAACATTACCAAAGCATGTTCTTGAAAATTAGGTCTTGTCAATCCAAGCCATCTAAACTTCATGCTCCGCCTCCCAAGGCTCAAGCCCCGCCCACGTGACAGAATTATTCTTTTTAACCGCCCACACAACCTCAGGTGGGGGAAGAAGAAAGACTTTTTGGACAATTTAATGGGGAGGATTCTGCCCCCCTCCTGACCTCCCTCCACCCACCCCAAAAAATGGTTCCAGACCGCGGGGAGCGCGTCTGGTATCCGCTCCTTGAGGGGGGGCTAGGGCCGGAACTGTTCAGGTGGGGTAGGTCAGCTTCACCGTGCCAAGCCACAGCCTCCAGCCCGGCCGCCGCCACCGGTCTTTCGGCCTGCTAAGCCGCAACCTGCGGCCCGGCCGCCGCCACCGGTCTTTTGGCCTGCTAAGCCGCAACCCCCGGATAGGCCACCTCCACCTGCGCCAAGGCTAGCACCACGGCTAGCACCAGTAGCTGCACCATGGCTAGCACCAAGGCTAGCACCAGCGCCAAGGCTAGCACCACGGCCTGCACCACGGCTAGCACCCGTAGCTGCTCCACGCCGCCAAGTGCCGCCCGTAGCTGCTCCACGCCGCCAAGTGCCGCGCGTAGCTGCTCCACGCCACCAAGTGCCGCCCGTAGCTGTTCCACATCTCCAAGTGCCACCCGTAGCAGTGCCGCCTGTAGCAGCCCCACGCCGCCAAGTGCCGCCCGTAGCAGTGCCGCCCGTAGCAGTGCCGCCCGTAGCAGCCCCATGCCGCCAAGCGCCGCCAGGCGCCGCCTAGCCACGCGCCGCCAAGCCAAGACCCGCCACACCAAGACCCGCCACGCCAAGACCCGCCACGCCAAGACCCGCCACGCTAAGACACGCCACGCCAAGCTTCGCCGCCTGCCACGACGAGGATGCGCGCAAATTCCACGCCTGCCAAGATGACGACGCGCCTGCCTCCTCGTTGGCCACGGAAGTGGCCGCTACCTGGTCGTCCGCCACGCCAAGTGGCCCTTCCCGGGTCGCCCACCTCGTCAGGTACAGCGGCGCTCTACGCGTCGCCACCACCTGACTATGCCTCGGTGGATTCAGGGACACTTGGTCTGGCGACCCACCGCCATGTCCCCCTCCCGCCCTCCCATGACTCTTGACCTTGTTTTTGTTGGGGTTTTTTTTGGACATCTGGGATCTGTCCGTAAGGGGGGATCTCTGTCATGTCTGTGTGATCATGTTTTGTTTTGGTTATGTTCGGTTTGGTTTTTGGACTCTTTGTGCACTCTTGTTTGTTTTGTTTTCCATGACAACCCATTAGTTTTCACCTGTCCTCATGTCACGCACCTGATTCATTTGGACTCACACACCTGTCATTAATCATGTTCAAGACTATTTAAGCCGATAGTTGCCAGGAAGTCAGCCTGGCAACATTAACTCTGTTTTGCTTCTGACACCCATGCTACTTCTGTACCTCCATGCTATCTTTGAAATCTATGCCATAGTTCCCTGCGTTCCAAGTAAGTTTTTGTTTATTGTCCATAGTTTTGCCTTTATGGTAGTTTTTTGTTTCTTAGCCAAGTTTATCTCCGCCTTGAGCGCGCCTTTGGTTTGTACCCCTTTTGTAGTTTAGTGTTAATAAATGTCCTTACCCTCACGCCATGTCCGGTCCAAGTTCTCTTGCATCTCGGGAAAACAAATCCCCCATAGTCCACGTCGTTATGACAAAAAGTATATTCCATTTTTTTTTTTTTTTTTTTTTTTTTTTTTTAAACCGAAGGACTTACAATCAACACTTTTAAGAGTAGGAACCTTTGGATCTTCAATCATTTTAGTGGGATTTTTAAAAAAGTGTGATTGCTAAAAAAAAAAGAAAAAAAAAAAAAGAATCAAAATCAATTATTATTGACTTAGTGAATGCCCCAATTACTTCACTTCAAATATTCCACTTTGACATTAAATATTATAATATATTATAATTAAAATATTTCTATCAACAAATAGGTCAGAAGTTGATCTAGGGATTTAAGTATTGAAGGATTTGAAGACTGGATTAAGGGAACTTTCAATGGAATCAGTCAAAAAGTACTTTTTTTATGTGGAGACTTCAACATTGATCTCTTGAACCCCAACAAGCAAAAGTCCATTAATGATTTCACAGATACAATGTATAGTATGAGTTTGTATCCCCAAATCACAAGGCCAACCAGAATTGCAAGTCACAGTGCTACACTTATTGACAATATCTTCACTAATGTCTTTGAAAATAATACAACAAGTGGACTGTTAACAACCGACATCAGCGACCATCTGCCAGTCTTTACTATTTATGATGGGAACTACAGGAAGAAGAACATTGACAAAAAGACATTTCAAAGACTATGCACAGAGGAAGGAATGATTTCCTTCAGGAAGGATCTGAGGAAACAAATTTGGGACAACGTATATAATGAAGATGATGTAGATGATGCATATGGGAATTTTGTTAACACATTTCTTACACTCTATGATAAACATTGCCCATGGAAAGAACGTAGTAAGAAGCAAAAGAAAAACAACCAACCATGGATGACAAAAGGACTGAAAAATGCTTGTCACAAAAAAAACACATTGTATCGAATATTTATAACACAGAGATCTATAGAGGCAGAAAATAAGTATAAGAAATATAAAAACAAACTAATTGGTATACTACGAACATGTAAGAAGGAATACTACAGTCAATTATTAAACAAGAACAAAACAACCTGAGAGCAACATGGGGCATCCTAAATAGCACCATTAAAAATGGTGCTAAGAAAGATTACCCCCAGTACTTTCTAGATGGAAATACAAAAAATGACAATATGAACCAAATAGCTGAACGTTTCAATGATTATTTTGTTAATATCGGAAAAAATCTGGATCAAAGAATTCCAAATGCAGATGATGGGTCAGTTGAGGCCTTGAGTGAGCTCATAGACAGAAATCCCAATTCCATGTTTCTTAAAAGCGTAACAAAAGAAGAAATAATCAAAATTGTAAAAAATTGTAAATCCAACTGTCATGGAATAGATATGGTAACGATAAAAAAGGTTATACAAGACATTTCAGAACCTCTGACATATATCACCAATGTATCATTTCTAACCGGTAAATTCCCTGATATAATGAAAATTGCAAAAGTCGTTCCAATTTATAAGAATGGAGACGTACACCAGTTTACTAACTACAGACCAGTTTCATTACTTCCACAATTCTCCAAAATCTTGGAAAAATTATTCAATAGTCGATTAGATTTATTTATTAACAAAAGTGGGACGCTTGTGGAGAACCAATATGGATTCCGAGCAAATATCTCAACATCAATAGCACTAACCAAAATAACAGAGGAAATTACCAATGCAATAGATGGTAAAGAATGTGCGGCCGCAGTATTCATGGACTTAACAAAAGCATTTGACACAATTAATCATGATATTTTAATACGAAAATTAGAACGATATGGCATCAGAGGTTTGGTATTGAATTGGGTAAGAAGTTATTTAACCAACAGGAAGCAATATGTGAAGATGGGTGAAAATATGTCAACACGGCTAGATATATCCTGTGGTGTACCCCAGGGATCAATACTGGGACCAAGATTGTTCAATCTTTATATAAACGACATTTGTAAGGTTACGAAGGACTTAAAGTTGGTTTTATTTGCGGACGACACAACTGCTTTCTGTTCAGAAGAGAGCACACAGAAGATAATACAAATAATAACAGAAGAAATGAACAAATTAAAAAGATGGTTTGACAAAAACAGACTATCTTTGAATCTCAGTAAAACTAAAATGATGCTATTTGGTAATAGTAGAAAAGAGCATCATACACAAATACAAATAGACGAAGTAGACATAGAAAGGGTAAAAGAAACTAGATTTTTGGGAGTATTAATAGATGATCAAATGAACTGGAAATCTCATATACAAAACATACAACATAAGGTGGCAAAAAACATTTCAATAATGAATAAAGCAAAATATGTCCTGGGCCAAAAATCACTACATAGTCTCTACTGCTCGCTAGTGTTACCATATCTGAGTTATTGTGCAGAAATATGGGGAAATAACTACAAATGTGCGCTACATTCGCTAACCGTGTTACAAAAAAGATCAGTTAGAATAATACATAATGTTGGATATAGAGAACACACAAACCCTTTATTTATTAAGTCAGAAATATTAAAGTTCGGTGATTTGGTAAAATCGCAAACTGCTAAAATGATGTACAAAGCAAACTATAACCTGCTACCAAAGAATGTACAACAATTCTTCTCAACTAAAGAGGAGAAATATAACCTTAGAGGAAAAAATAATTTAAAACATTTATATGCACGTACAACACTTAGAACTTTTAGCATATCAGTATGTGGAATTAAATTATGGAATGGATTAAGTAAAGAAGTTAAAAATTGTACTGATATGATCCAGTTTAAGAGGTTGTTCAAAATAATAGTGCTCACAGAGTACAAAAAAGAAGAATTATGAGAAATACTTTCAACCTTATTGAAAATAAGATATTCTTCATCTCAGTATGTTAATAATGACTGAATTAATTAATTAATTACATATTACAAAACTGTTGTATACTAATTCATAGATGTTATTTTATTATATAAAAAGGTCAGTAAATGATTCTATATATTTGTAAACGCTTTGAAGTGGGAAAGGGGTAGGATTAAATAAGATTTGCTTCTTTCTACTCCTTTTCGGGCATGATGTAAAATGAAATGATATGAAATTGTGTGATGTATTATGATGTAAGTGTGTTCATGTTCGAAATAAACTAAAGAAAGAAAGAAAGAAGCCTAAATTATATAAGACCTATTTTTAACACTTTTATGAGTGGGACCCTTTTAGATCCCCAAGAATTTTAGTGGGACTTTGTTTTGAAAATGTCGCTAAAAATCTATGCATAAACAAAATAAAGCAAATTAAAAAAAACTTATAATCGACAGATAGCTCTGAAGTTGATCCAGAGATTACGTGTTGAGAGTAAAAAAAAAAAAAGGGACTTATTTTTAAACATTTTTATAAGTTGGACCTTTTCGGATCCCCAAGAATTTTAGTTTGATTCTGTTTTACAAAAAATAAAGCATATTAAATATATATAATCGATAGATAGCTCTGAAGTTGATATAAAAATGAAGTGTTGAGAGTAAAAAAACAACTTATTTTTAACATTTTTATTAGTGTGGGACCCTTTTGGATCCATGAGAATTTTAGTGGGATTTTATTTTAACTGTCATTGCTAAAAAAATAAAAAAAATAAAAAAAATAATTGTTATGAATTATTGTCATATTTAAGGCTCCAATTACTTCACATCAAATATTCCACTTTTAATTTTTGTGGGGGAAATATTTAATATTGTGTGTTTTTGTCATAAAAACGTTTTCTTTGACAAATAGGTTATAAAACAGACCAAAACATGAACTAATAATTAAAACATTTATGTCGACGAATAGGTCTGAAGTGGATCTAGAGATTTTGAACACTTTGATGAGTGGGACCCTTTTGGATCCACAATAATTTTAGTGGGATTTAAAAAACAACTGTCATTGCTTAAAAAATAATAATGAATCAAAATCAATGTTGTTATGAATTATTGACATACTCCAGGTTCTAATTACTTCACATCAATTATTATAAACACATTACATTAAACACGCACATTAAAAAACATGAAAAAAAATAATACAAACTTACCATCAACAGATGGATCTGAAGTTGATATAGGGATTTAAGTGTTGAAAGTAAAGGGAAAAAAAATAAAAAATAAATAAAAAAATTGACTTATTTTTAACACTTTTATGAGGAGGACCTTTTGGGATCCCCAAACATTTTAATGGGTTTAAAAAAAACAAAAAAAAACAGTCATTGCTCAACAAATAATAATAAATTAAAATCATCATTATTATGAATTATTGACATATTTAAGGCTCTAATGACTTCACATCAAATATCACACTTTGACATTTTTTGGGGTGAAATATTGCATATTTTTTGTTTTTGCAATACAAACAGGGTTTTGACAAAAAGGCATTCCCATTAATGTGTTTTGAAATGCAACTTAAAAGAAATGTAATGCCCATGTCTTACTGCAGGTGGTTATTATACTTGCTCAAAGGCATACATTTGTCCGTACAGATACAATTGTGAGCGTTTGACAAGGATAATGTTGTAAAATTTACAAAAACTGTTGCCAAAATAAGCACTATTGTAATCAGAGTACATCATAATATTAATGCAAGCAACCCTTTCAAACGCAATAAACATATTTTTCAATACTGTAATGTTACCATTGTAACTGCAAGGTCAGTAGCTTAATTATCCCAAATAGATAAAAAAAACATAACAACAAATTAGACTTTCAATTTCTGTGCACTTCAATAAATATTAAACATGTTGAAGTGCACGTTTTCCCATAATTGGAAAAACTGGTGGTTTGGTTTGTTGTCGTTTTTTGTTGCCAATTGCAATTGTATGACATTTTTATCCAGATAAACAGTTGTCAAACTTTTTTCACCAAGTTCCACCTCAGAAAACACTTGGCTCTCCAAGTACCATCATATAAAGCAACATTAAAATACAGTAGAGTAGTAGGCCTAAGTAGTCATTAAAAACCGAGCAGAGGTTTTGTTTAACAACTATATCTAATATTTTTGGGCACTGTAACGTAACACCCAGTTTGAACAGTAACACTGGGTTTGAATATATGATTTTAAAACACTACTATAAATCAAATTAAATCTATTATATTTAATTAAGTGATTATTTGGCGTACTACTGGATGGAGCCCGCGTACCACTAAAGGTACACGTAGCACATGTTGAGAATCCCTGCGCTAGACATCGTATTTGATGCTTTTTAATCCTCTTCAAGGCCTTTACTTACGCAAAATCCATTTAATTACTTTTAAAGATTTTTAATGACCTTTGGAAACATTGACATGAAAAAACTACTTTATATATCGACAGACAACTAAATTATATATATATATATATATATATATATATATATATATATATATATATATATATATATATATATATATATATATACACACATACCGTACATATATATATATATATGAACCTTGGTATTTACCGTGATGACGGACTGGCAGTGTGTCGCGCCTCGCCAAGGAGCAGCGAGAATACCAAGAAGCGCATATGCCAAATTTTCAAAGAGAACGGCCTACGGATCACGATTGAAGCCAACAAGCAAACCGTCAACTTCCTTGACGTCACTTTCAACCTGAGAAATAACAGCTACCAACCATTCACGAAACCCAACACAACACTCCAATACGTGCACCATGACAGCAACCACCCACCCACCACCACGAAAAGAATACCTACCGGAATTAATAAAAGGCTATCGATGCTGTCATCCAGCAAAGCTGAATTTGACCAAGCAACCCCCCTGTACCAAAAAGCCCTTGATGAAAGCGGATACAATTTCACCCTCACCTATGAACCCACGCCAGGAAACCAGCCAAAAAAGAACAGAAAACGAAACAACATCATCTGGTACAACCCCCCATACAGCAAAAACGTCTCAACTAACATTGGACACAAATTCCTCAATCTGATTGACAAACACTTTCCCAAAGACAACACCCTAAGAAAAGTATTCAACAAGAACAACATTAAATTGAGCTACAGCTGCATGAACAATATACGACAAATCATCTCAAACCACAACAAAACAATTGCAAATGAGCCGTCGGCCCCCGGACAGAGCAACTCCAAAACCAACAAAGGCTGTAACTGTCGAAAGAAACCTGATTGCCCTCTCAACGGGGGGTGCTTACAAACATCAGTTGTCTACCAATCTAAGGTAATACGCAAGGACATTAACACATCCGACACATATGTAGGATTAACCGAGGGAGAATTCAAAACCAGATGGAACAATCACAAGGCTTCTTTCAGGAACCAAAACCTGCGGAATACCACAGAACTCAGCAAACACATTTGGGACCTCAAAGACAATAATGTTGAATATTCAATAACATGGCAAATTCTTGCATCCAGCACACCTTACAATAGTGGTAATAAAAGATGCAACCTATGCTTGAAAGAGAAACTGTTTATTATTTACCGTCCAGACCTGTCATCCCTCAACAAGCGCAGCGAAATTGTAACAGCATGCCGCCACAGACGGAAACACCTCCTAGGTAACACATGAGCCAATCACCACGCCCCTACGCCAGCCTGTACCCACCCACTCTGTGCCCTATATAAACCATGGTATGTGAATGCTCCCATTAAAATCTCCTGATGATTGAGGGAACCCCCCCTCATGAAACAGGCCTGTAGAGATGAAATAGTCTTGTGATTTTTTCCCACACATACATATATATATATATATATATATATATATATATATATATATATATATATATAGTCGCCACCTGCGATGAGGTGGCGACTTGTCCAGGGTGTACACCGCCTTCCGCCCGATTGTAGCTGAGATAGGCTCCAGCGCCCCCCGCGACCCCAAAGGGAATAAGCGGTAGAAAATGGATGGATGGATATATATATATATATATATATATATATATATAAAACACATGTGTGCGTGTGTGTGTGTGTGTGTGTGTGTGTGTGTGTGTGTGTGTGTGTGTGTATATATATATAAATATATATATTGTATGTTTGTATATAGGTGAATATATATAAGCACATGCACACATTTACATGCATGATTTATGTTACATATGTGTGTGTGTAAATATATATATGTATATATGTATCAAAATGGCCCCGGCATGCATTGATTTTTCAATACACACTCATCATTCACACTTATCATACACTCACAAATAATACACACTCATCATACACACGCGTAATACACACTCATCATACACACATCATACACACGCAATACACACTCATCAGACAAATTCATCATACACACACGTAATCATACACACATGTAATACACACTCATCATACACACACATAATACAAACATATCATACACACTCATCAAACACACACATAATACACACTTATCATACACACTCAACATGCACACAAATAATACACGCTCATCATACACACTCATCATACACACACATAATACAAACATATCATACACACTCATCAAACACACACATAATACACACTCATCATACACACTCAACATGCACACAAATAATACACGCTCATCATACACACTCATCATACACCCTCATCATACACACTCATCATACACACTCATCATACACACATGTCATACACACTCATCATACACCCTCATACACACTCATCTTACACACACATGTCATTCACACTCATCATACACACTTATCATACACACTCATCATACACACATGTCATACACACGTCATACACATTCATCATACACACTCATCATACACCCTCATCATACACACACATGTCATTCACACTCATCATACACCCTCATCATACACACTCATCATACACACTCATCATACACACTCATCATACACACACATCATACCCACTCATCATACACAAACATGTCATTCACACTCATCATACACCTTCATCATTCACACTCACCATACACACTCATCATACACACTCATCATACACCCTCATCATTCACACTCATCATACACACTCATCATACACACATGTCATACACACACATCATACACACTCATCATACACCCTCATCATACACACTCATCATACACACACGTCATTCACACTCATCATACACCCTCATCATACACACTCATCATACACACATGTCATACACACACATCATACACACTCATCATACACACTCATCATACACACACATCATACACACACATAATACACACTCACAATACACACACATCATACATTCTCATCATACACACTCATCATACACACTCATCCTACACACTCATCATACACACTCATCATACACACACATCATACATACTCACCATACACACACATCATACACACACATCCTACACCCTCATCATACACACACATCATATGCACTCATACACACACATCATACACACTCATCATACACACACATCATACATACTCATACACACACATCCTACACACTCATCATACATTCTCATCATACACACTCATCCTACACACTCATCCTACACACACATCATACACACTCATCATACACACACATCATACATACTCACCATACACACACACCATACACACACATCATACACACACGTCATACACACTCACAATACACACACATCATACATTCTCATCATACACACTCATCCTACACACTCATCATACACACACATCCTACACCTTCATCATACACACACATCATACGCACTCATACACACACATCATACATACTCATACACACACATCATACACACACATCCTACACCCTCATCATACACACTCATCATACACACACATCATACACACTCATCATACACACACATCATACACACACATCATACACACACATGTCATTCACACTCATCATACACCCTCATCATACACACTCATCAT
>NC_084567.2:14455000-14467500 GCF_033978685.3 Nerophis lumbriciformis | reverse complement strand
AAGGGGTGTGTGTGGGGAGAAAAAAAGGTATACACTTAAGGGTGTGTGTACGGGAAGAAAACAGGTATACACTTAAGGGTGTGTGTGTGGGGGAGAAAAAAAAAGTATACACTTCAGTGTGTGTGTGTGGGTGGAAAACAAGTATACACTTAAGGGTGTGTGTGTGAGAGAAAAACAGGTATACACTTAAGGGGGGGGTGTGTGGGAGGAAAACAGGTATACACTTAAGGGTGTGTGTGTGGGAGGAAACAAGTGTACACTTAAGGGCATGTGTGTGGGAGGAAAACAAGTATATACTTAAGGGGGTGTGTGTGGGAGGAAAACAAGTATATACTTAAGGGGGTGTGTGTGGGAGGAAAACAGGTATGCACTTAAGGGGGGTGTGTGGGTGGAAAACAAGTATAAATTTAAGGGTGTGTGTGTGGGAGGAAAACAAGTGTACACTTAAGGGGGTGTGTGTGGGTGGAAAACAAGTATACACTTAAGGGGGTGTGTGTGGGAGGAAAACAAGTATATACTTAAGGGTGTGTGTGTGGGGGTTAAAAAATTATAAAAACGTCTAATCGACAAACAGATCTGTGTTGAAAAAAAAAATGGTTGACTTAATTTTAACACGTATCACTGGGACTCTTGGATCCCCAATCATTTTAGTGGGATTTTTTTAAATTAAAAAAAAATTCTCGTTAAAAAAAAAATCAAAATCAATGTTTTTATGAATTATTGACCTATTTCAGGCTCCAATTACTTCCCATCAAATATTACACTTTGAAATATTTTTTTGGGGAAAATATTGTGTATTTTGTGTGTTAGTCATAAAAAAACTATAGTTTTCCAAGACAAATAGGACATAAAACAAACAAAAACATGAACAAATAATAAAAACTGTGAGTAAAAAAGTGTTGAAAGTTTAAAAAAAAAAAAAGTTACTTATTTTTAACACTTTTATGAGTGGGACCCTTTTGGATCCCCACTAATTTTAGTGTGATTTTTCCTAAACTGTCATCACTCAAAAAAAAAAAAAAAAAGTATAATCAATGTTGTCATGAATTATTGACATATTCAAGGCTCCAATTACTTACTTACAAATATTCCACTTTTAAATATTTTTTGGGGGGAAATATTGCATATTTTGTGTGTTAGTCATAAAAAAACACAAGTTTTCTAAGACAAATAGGGCATAAAACAAACAACCAAAAAAAACATGAAAAATTATAAAATCTTATAATCGACAAACAGATCTAAGTTGATTTAAAGACTTTAGTGTTGAAAGTTTAAAAAAAAAATGATGACTTATTTTTTAACACTTTTATGAGTTTTTTAGTGTGATTTTTCCTAAACTGTCATCACTCCAAAAATAATAATGAATCAATGAATCAATGTTGTTATGAATTATTGACATATTTAAGGCTCCAATTACTTCACATCAAATATTGTGTTTTCATTTCATTAAGACACGCCTCCAGCTGACTACAATCCGGCATGTTGGTCAGCTTTAGGGGCATTTTGTGTGTTTTCCATAAAAAAAACAACAACAAAGATTTCTATGACAAAAAGACATAAAACAAACAAAAAAATATGAAAAAATTATCAAAACGTATAATCGACAAATAGAATCCATTCAGAATCGATCCTCGATTCAAAACAATTTGATTCAGAATCGATTCTTGTTTCAAAATGATTCGATTCAGAATGAATTGTAGATTCAAAACAATTTGATTTCAGAATCGATTCTTGATTCGAAACAATTCGATTCAGAATGGATTCTCGATTCGAAACGAAATTGATTCAGAATCGATTTTTGATTTGAAGTGATTAGATTCAGAATGGATTCTAGATTCAAAACTAATCTTGATTCAAAATCAATACTTTTTTAATACCATTGGATGCCACATCTATAATTAACTACATTCCTCCATAAAATAAAGAATCAGCTCTGATCAATGTTTATATGACTTAAAAGTAAACTGTTTCATAAAATCCAACCCTATGAATCTTTGGGCACCACATGATTCGATTCCATTCTTGGGGGAGATGATTCCATTCAGAATCGATGCTCGATTCGAAACGATTTGTTACAGAATCGATATCCGATTCGAACGATTCGATTCAAAATGAATTCTGGAATCGAAACAATTTGATTCGGAATCGATTTTTGATTCGAAACAATTTTAGTCAGAATCAATTCTCGATTCGAAACGATTTGATTCAGAATCGATTCCTGATTCGAAACGATTCGATTCAGAATGGATTCTCGATTCGAAACGATTTGATTCAGAATCGATTTTCCAATCGAAACGTTTTGATTCAAGATTCAAAACGAATCTCGATTCAAAATCAATACTTTTTTAATTCCATTGGATACCACTTCTATGATTAACTACATTCTTCCATAAAATAAATATTCAGCTCTAATCAATGTTCATATGACTTAAAAGTAAACTGTTTAATAAAATCCAACCCAGCTATGAATCTTTGGGCACCACAGGATTCGATTCCATTCTTGGGGGCGATGATTCCATTCAGAATCGATGCTCGATTTGAAACGATTTGTTACAGAATCTATACCCGATTTGAACGATTCGATTCAGAATGGATTCTGGAATTGAAACGATTTGATGCAGAATCAATTTTTGATTCGAAACAATTTGAGTCAGAATCAATTCTCGATTCGAAATGATTTGATTCAGAATCGATTCCCGATTCCAAACGATTCAATTCAGAATGGATTCTCGATTTGAAACGATTTGATTCAAAATCGATTTTCCAATCGAAACGTTTCGATTCAAGATTCAAAACGAATCTCGATTCAAAATCAATACTTTTTTAATACCATTGGATACCACTTCTATGATTAACTACATTCTTCCATAAAATAAACATTCAGCTCTGATCAATGTTCATATGACTTAAAAGTAAACTGTTTAAAAAAAAACAACCCAGCTATGAATCTTTGGGCACCACACGATTCGATTCCATTCTTGGGGGCGATGATTCCATTCAGAATCGATGCTCGATTTGAAACGATTTGTTACAGAATCGATACCCGATTTGAACGATTCGATTCAGAATGGATTCTGGATTCGAAACGATTTGATTCAGAATCAATTTTTGATTCGAAACAATTTGAGTCAGAATCAATTCTCGATTCGAAATGATTTGATTCAGAATGAATTCCCGATTCGAAACGATTTGATCTCGAATCCTTCCGATTCTCGATTCAAAATCAATACTTTTTTAATGCCATTGGATACCACTTCTATGATTCTTCCATAAAATAGAAAATCAGCTCCGATTTATATGACTTCAAAGAAAAGTGGTTTTGTTGAATAAAATTCTCGCCAATTATTTAATAAAGTCAAATACAAATAAGGCAACAAGAGAAGTATACAACACTTATTTTCTAAAGTAAATTTGTATAGCAGATATAGATCATCTACATCAACTATATGATTTGTCTGACTGGCTGGACAGGACAGATTTAAAAAAAAGAAAGATTAAAATCCATTAAGAATCGTGATTCATTCAAAAATAAAAATTTTTGGCACCCCTATAAATACTCAACTACTATTTGTATTGGGCTCAAATACTTATTTCCCTCAATCAAATACAAACATTTTGAACAGTTTGCTGGTGTTTTCGAGAAAACTGTTTAAGAATCACTAATACTTCATTTCCCCCAGTCGTGTGCATTCTTCATCAGCGACAACACAGATGCTGAGTCGGTGAAATCAACTCACCACTTCCTGTTTCACTTCCACATAAGTGTGACCTTTCGCATGTTTCACAGATTCATTCTCCGTGTCTGAGGCGTCGCCGGGGTCCAGATGTTTCGCACAAACCACCGAGTGGACAGAATGCTCCGCCTCCTGTGGGATGGGCCTGTCAAGCCGCGTCACCAATAACAACCCAGACTGTCAGTTGATCGGAGAAACCAGGCTGTGTCAGATACGAGAGTGTGACCCGGAGCTTCCTCTCGCTATTTGGGTATGCAATGAAAAAATCACTCTATTGCATGAAGGATCACTGAGTACCGTATTTCCTTGACTATAGAGCGCACCGGACTATAAGCCACACCCACTAAATTTTAAAAGAGAAAAATATTTTTAAATGTATTAGCCCACATCGGACTATAAGACGCACACACTAAATTTTTAAATATTTTTTCCCCCCCATTTATTATTTTTATTTATTGGCTATAATCCGCACCCACTAAGTTTTAAAAGGAAAAAAAAAAATTAGGCCACACCCACTACATTTTAAAAGAAAAATGTTTCCTCATATATTAGCTGCACCGGACTATATGCCACACCCACTTAATTTAAAAATATATATATTTTTTTCCCATATATTAGCTGCACTGGACTATAAGCCACACCCACTAAATTTTGACATCATTTTTTTACACATATTAGCCGCACCGTACCGTAAGCCACACCCACTAAATTTTGACATAATTTTTTTTTACACATATTAGCCGCACCGTACCGTAAGCCACACCCACTAAATTTTAAAAGACAAATATATTTTTGCATATATTAGCCACACCAGACTATAAGCCGCAGCCATTAAATTTAAAAAATATAGTTTTCCCCCCATTTATTAGCCACACCAGACTATAGGTTGCACCCACTAAATTTTTTTGATAAAATAAATGTTTTCCATATATTAGCCGCACCTGGCTATAAGCCGAACCTACTAAGTTTTAAAAGGGAAAAAAAATATTTTGACATATATTAGCCGCACCGGACTATATGCCACACCCACTTACTTTAAAAAGGAAACACGTTTTCCCATTAATTAGCCCGCACCGGACTAAAAGCCACGTCCACAAAATTTTAAAAGAAACACATATTTTCCCATATGTTAGCCCCACCCCATTTATAAACTGCGGCCACTAAATTTTAAAAAGGAAAAATATCTTTACATATATTGGCCGCACCGGACTATAAGCCGCACTCACTAAGTTTTAAACGGAAACAATATTTTTACATAAATTAACCGCACCGGGCTATAGGCTGCGGCCACAAATTTCTAAAAGAAAAAATATCTCTTTACATATATTAGCCGCACCCGATTGACTATAAGCCGCCCATGCTGATTTTTAAAATATATTTATTTAAATATATTAGCCGCAAAAAAAATATTTTTACATAAATGAGCTGCACTGGACTATAAGCTGCGGCCACTTAATTCTAAAAGGAAAAATATGTGTACATATATCAGACGCACCTGTCTATAAGCCGCACCGGCAAAATCGCAATTTTTTTTGTTTAGACACATTAGCCGCACCGGACTATAAGGCGCACCCACTAAGTTTCAAAAGAAAAAATATTTTGACATATATTAACTACACTGGACTATAAGCCGCAACTACTTAATTTTAAAAGGAAAAAATATTTCTCAATTTATTAGCCGCACCAGAGTACAAGCTACACCCACTAAAGTTTTAAATAAAATAAATGTTTTCATGCCGCACCCGCAAAATAAGTTTTTATAACGTAGCCGCACCGGACTATAAGCCGCACCCACTAAGTTCTGAAATGGGGAAAAAATATTTTATATATATTAGCCGCACCAGACTAAGTTTTAAAAGAAAAAAAATATTTTGACATATACATGCACCTGGGGATAAGTTGATTGGTAACACTAAATTGGCCCTAGTGTGTGGATGTGAGTGTGAATGTTGTCTGTCTATCTGTATTGGCCCTGCGATGAGGTGGCGACTTGTCCAGGGTGTACCCCGCCTTCCGCCCGATTGTAGCTGAGATAGGCTCCAGCGCCCCCCGCGACCCCAAAGGGAATAAGCGGTAGGAAATGGATGGATGGATGGATATTAGCTGCACCGGACTATATGCCACACCCACTTAATTTAAAAAGGAAACACGTTTTCCCATTAATTAGCCCGCATCGGACTAAAAGCCGCACCCACTAAATTTTACAAATATTTTTTTCCCCCCATTTATTAGCCACACCAGACTACAGGTTGCACCCACTAAATTGTTTTAATAAAATAAATGTTTTCCATATTTTAGTCGCACCTGGCTATAAGCCGCACCTACTAAGTTTTAAAAGGAAAACAAATATTTTGACATATATTAGCCGCACCGGACTATATGCCACACCCACTTAATTTAAAAAGGTAACATCTTTTCCCATTAATTAGCCCGCACCGGACTAAAAGCCGCACCCACTAAATTTTAAAAATGTTTATTTTCCCTCATTTATTAGCCACACCAGACTATAGGTTGCACCCACTAAATTTTAAAAGGAACACATATTTTCCCATATATTAGGCCCACCGGACTGCGTCCACTAAATTTTAAAAAGGAAAAATATCTTTACATATATTGGCCGCACCGGACTATAAGCCGCACCCACAAAATTGAATTTGTTTTATTTAGATATATTAGCCTCACCGGACTATAAGCCGCACCCACTAAGTTTTAAACGGAAAAATATTTTTACATAAATTAACCGCACCGGGCTATAGGCTGCGGCCACAAAATTCTAAAAGAAAAAATATATATTTACATATATTAGCCGTACCCGACTATAAGCCGCCCCTGCTGATTTTTAAAATATATCTATTTAGATATATTAGCCGCAAAAAAAATATTTTTACATAAATGAGATGCACTGGACTATAAGCTGCGGCCAATAAATTCTAAAAGGAAAAATATTTGTACATATATCAGACAAACCTGTCTATAAGCCGCACCGGCAAAATCGCAGGTTTTTTTGTTTAGACACATTAGCCGCACGGACTATAAGGTGCACCCACTAAGCTTCAAAAGAAAAAATATTTGACATACAGTATATTAACTGCACTGGACTATAAGCCGCATCCACTTAATTTTAAAAGAAAAACATATTCCTCAATTTATTAGCCGCACCGGAGTATAAGCCACACCCACTAAAGTTTTAAATAAAATAAATGTTTTTCATGTATTAGCCACACCCGCTAAATATTTTTATTTGTTTAGATAAATTAGCCGCACCGGACTATAAGGCACACCCACTAAGTTCTAAAAGGGAAAAAAATATATTTTAGATATATTAGCCGCACCGGACTATAAGGTGCACCCACTAAGTTTTAAAAGGAAAAATATTTTTACATACAATAGCTGCTATAGGTTGCGGCCACAAAGATATCTTTACATATGTAAGCTGCACCTGCTGATTTTTAAAATATATTTATTTAGATATATTAGCCGCAAAAAAAATATTTTTACATAAATGAGCCGCACCGGACTATAAGGCCCACCCACTAAGTTTCAAAAGAAAAAATATTCGACATATATTAACTGCACTGGACTATAAGCCGCACCCACACAATTTTAAAAGACACACATATTTTCCCATATATTTTCCCAACCTGACTATAAACTGCGGCCACTAAATTTTAAAAAGGAAAAATATCTTTACATGCACCAACTAAATTTAATTTGTTTTATTTAGATATATTAGCCGCACCGAACTATAAGCCGCACCCATTAAGTTTTAAACGGAAAAAATATTTGTACATAAATTAGCCGCACCGGGCTATAAGCTGCGGCCACAAAATTCTAAAAGAAAAAATATATCTTTACATATATTAGCCGCACCCGATTATAAGCCGCCCCTGCTGATTTTTTAAATATATTTATTTAGATATATTAGCCAATTTTTTTTTTTTTTACATATATTAGCCACACCAGACTATAGGTTGCACCCACAATTTTTTTTTAATAATATAAATGTTTTCCATGTATTAGCCGCACCTGGCTATAAGCCGCACCTACTAAGTTTTAAAAGGAAAAAATATATTTTGACATATATTAGCCGCACCGGACTATATGCCACACCCACTTAATTTAAAAAGGAAACACGTTACCCGACTATAAGCCGCCCCTGCTGATTTTAAAAATATATTTATTTAGATATATTAGCCGAATTTTTTTTTACATGTATTAGCTGCACCAGACTATAGGCCGCACACACTACATTTTAAAAGAAAAAATATTTATATATATATATTATATATTTCTGGGGCTTCACGGTGGCAGAGGGGTTAGTGCATCTGCCTCACAATACGAAGGTCCTGAGTAGTCTTGGGTTCAATCCCGGGCTCGGGATCTTTCTGTGTGGAGTTTGCATGTTCTCCCCGTGACTGCGTGGGTTCCCTCCGGGTACTCCGGCTTCCTCCCACCTCCAAAAACATGCACCTGGGGATAAGTTGATTGGCAACACTAAATTGGCCCTAGTGCGTGGATGTGAGTGTGAATGTTGTCTGTCTATCTGTGTTGGCCCTGCGATGAGGTGGCGACTTGTCCAGGGTGTACCCCGCCTTCCGCCCGATTGTAGCTGAGATAGGCTCCAGCGCCCCCCGTGACCCCAAAGGGAATAAGCGGTAGAAAATGGATGGATGGATATTTTTACATATATAAGCCCGCACCGGACTATAAACCACACCCCATTAATTTGAAAATAAACACATATTTTACATATATTAGCCGCACCAGATTTTAAACCGCACCCACTAAATTTTAAAAGGGAAAAAAATATTTTTTCCATATATTAGCAGCACCGAACTATAAGCCACACCCATTAAATTGTAAAAGAAAAACACATTTTCCCATATATTAAACTATAAGCAGCGGCCACTAAATCATCAAAAATTTATATGTTTTGCCATATATTAGCCACACTGGATTATAAAACGTGCCAACTAAATTTAAAAAGAAAATTTATTTTTTTTACATATATAAACACCACCGAATTATAAACCACAGATCTATAAATTGTTAAATGAGTTATTTACTCAGAAAGAGCGTCCCCTGATGGACATTAGCGAAGAAAAATCCACAGATTAGCGGCATTATTGCATAAGCCGCAGGGTTCCAAGTGTAGGAAAAAAGTAGCGGCCTATAGTCTTGAAAATATGATAGTTATTGTCTCATAGGGGCGTAACCGTACATGTTTTTATGAATATTTGTAGTCTGGGTTTTTTTTTAGGAAACATTTAGTTTGGTACACACGGAGTGAGAGAGCAAAAGTGTTCATGGCGTCATGAGTCCACTCAGTTAATAAACAGTCCAGATTTGAAATGGGAACTTCACTTTTTGTGGGAGATTTTGTCTATCATTCACAATCATTATGTAAGACAAGAACATATACATTTTTTATGCATTCTAAATAATAAATACAAAATAGCAAAAGTCAGCTAACAATGGAGCAAATGGAAGTCGCTCTAAAAAAAACATCCCAAAACCTCCATCAAGGTTTAAGTGTATATATAATGTAGTATCCGTCACATTCATAATAACATGTGATATTTACACATTTTTCATAATTTTAAGCATTCATTTCACAGATGCATCACAACGTTCACTTTCCCTTCAACAAAAACAACACCATTAAACATGGAAGACTTCATGAGAGACAACAAACTATAATAAAACAATCACTCACTGTACAATGTCTGCTCTCACTGAAAACTGATGGGATGTTAACATGTTCCTGTTTAAATGAGGATTCAATCATAATCCTCACGAAGGGTTAAAAAAAAAAGTTTGCTCAATCAAGCGCCATATCAAAGTTGACCAACTTGTCAGATTACGTCCACAACCTTCTACTATCCAGGTGAGAGGCATGTTTTATCATCTGGACTTAACTTTCACCAACTCAGACGCGATTCAGCAGCTCAACATGTCAATAAAGCAGCATAAGCTAGTTAGATCACGGCGCAGCTAAAAGTAGTTCCTCAGTATTAGCGAGTATAATGACAATATCACTAATACTTGGTTAATAATCAGGTTACAACATGTACATGGAGTATTGTTGGTGGGTTTTTTATGTTTTTGGGGGGGGTTTATGGGCGTAATAGTGTACTCTCGTTAGCTGCATTGTTAGCCACCTCTTATTTGCCGTATTTTACGACTTAGAATGCATGAAAAAAATAAATGTGTTCTTGTCTCATATAAAAATTATGTCATTTTAAAAACTTTTGAAGCTGTTTCTACAAACTGTTAATACAAACCCCGTTTCCATATGAGTTGGGAAATTGTGTTAGATGTAAATATAAACTGAATACAATGATTTGCAAATCCTTTTCAACCCATATTCAGTTGAATGCACTACAAAGACAAGATATTTGATGTTCAAACTCATAAACTTTATTTTTTTTTTGCAAATAATAATTAACTTAGAATTTCATGGCTGCAACACGTGCCAAAGTAGTTGGGAAAGGGCATGTTCACCACTGTGTTACATGGCCTTTCCTTTTAACAACACTCAGTAAACGTTCGGGAACTGAGGAGACACATTTTTTAAGCTTCTCAGGTGGAATTCTTTCCCATTCTTGCTTGATGTACAGCTTAAGTTGTTCAACAGTCCGGGGGTCTCCGTTGTGGTATTTTAGGCTTCATAATGCGCCACACATTTTCAATGGGAGACAGGTCTGGACTACAGGCAGGCCAGTCTAGTACCCGCACTCTTTTACTATGAAGCCACGTTGATGTAACACGTGGCTTGGCATTGTCTTGCTGAAATAAGCAGGGGCGTCCATGGTAACGTTGCTTGGATGGCAACATATGTTGCTCCAAAACCTGTATGTACCTTTCAGCATTAATGGCGTCTTCACAGATGTGTAAGTTACCCATGTCTTGGGCACTAATACGCCCCCATACCATCACACATGCTGGCTTTTCAACTTTGCGCCTATAACAATCCGGATGGTTCTTTTCTTCTTTGGTTCGGAGGACACAACGTCCACAGTTTCCAAAAACAATTTGAAATTTGGACTTGTCAGACCACAGAACACTTTTCCACTTTGTATCAGTCCATCTTAGATGAGCTCAGGCCCAGCGAAGCCGACAGCGTTTCTGGGTGTTGTTGATAAACGGTTTTCGCCTTGCATAGGAGAGTTTTAACTTGCACTTACAGATGTAACGACCAACTGTAGTTACTGACAGTGGGTTTCTGAAGTGTTCCTGAGCCCATGTGGTGATATCCTTTACACACTGATGTCGCTTGTTGATGCAGTACAGCCTGAGGGATCGAAGGTCACAGGCTTAGCTGCTTACGTGCAGTGATTTCTCCAGATTCTCTGAACCCTTTGATGATATTACGGACCGTAGATGGTGAAATCCCTAAATTCCTTGCAATAGCTGGTTGAGAAAGGTTTTTCTTAAACTGTTCAACAATTTGCTCACGCATTTGTTGACAAAGTGGTGACCCTCGACCCATCCTTGTTTGTGAATGACTGAGCATTTCATGGAATCTACTTTTATACCTAATCATGGCACCCACCTGTTCCCAATTTGCCTGTTCCCCTGTGGGATGTTCCAAATAAGTGTTTGATGAGCATTCCTCAAATTTATCAGTATTTATTGCCACCTTTCCCAACTTCTTTGTCACGTGTTGCTGGCATCAAATTCTAAAGTTAATGATTATTTGCAAAAAAAAAAAAAAGTTTAGCAGTTTGAACATCAAATATGTTGTCTTTGTAGCATATTCAACTGAATATGGGTTGAAAATGATTTGCAAATCATTGTATTCCGTTTATATTTACATCTAACACAATTTCCCAACTCATATGGAAACGGGGTTTGCGCCCAAAATGAACCAAACCGTGACCCTAGAACCAAGGCGTGTCGCGCGGAACCTTCGACGAGACTGGCTGATGCTAACGCTAACCAGAGTGAGACGTTTGCTCCAAAGAAAGGAAAAGTGTTGTCAGTGGTTTGGTTTTGTGGCAACAGGCGTGGAACAAATGGCTGCACGCTGCAAAGTTTCTTTCAAAAAGACAGCAACGCAACAAACGTATTCACTGGACAAAAATGCCGCCCTTGAAAAGACTAAAAAACTATTAATACAAGTTATTTATGCTTGTAATGAGCAAAATAAATCTGTCTTGGTAAGATTTATTGAAATAAGACTTTAAATGTAAGCTTCAAACACATAAACGTGATCTTAAAATTAGCTCCCAGTGACCGCCATGACATCTCTTTCCAGGGTGCGCCGGGCAAGAAGTGCCAGAGAACTGTTCGGCCGCGGGAGCCGGTCCAGGTGAGCTTCGCCGGATGCTCCACCCGACGGCGCTACCGCCCTCGCGCCTGCGGGTCCTGCGCGGACGGCCGCTGTTGCACGCCGTCCGCCTCGCGCACCGTGCGGCTGCGCTTCCTCTGCGCCGATGGCGAGAGCTTCTCCAGGGACATGATGTGGATCCAGCGCTGCAGCTGCAGCCAAAGTTGCCGAGCGCACAGCCGGCCCTCGGGGCCCTCGCTCAGCCTCCACAATGACATTCACACCTTCAGGCACTGACTCGTCGGGCCCCAAAGACTGTGCGTCTACCCTCCTTGAAGCCGCCCTTGGCAACATACCCGCTTGCACTTTAAGTCCCAACCCCCCATTGAGACTGTTGTACTGAAACCTATTTTATTATTTATTTGTACATTTTGCTGCACTTCACAGGCAGAGACCTCTCCCACCAAAATCCATCCCTGGATTTTATTGACATT
>NC_084567.2:14442500-14450000 GCF_033978685.3 Nerophis lumbriciformis | reverse complement strand
TGTTACTACAGCGATGGAGACTACAGAAATTACAGAAGACATTTGGAGTGGAATATTCAAAATGGCAGGATGAAGAGTTAACCCGTTGATGCAATGTGAAATTACTTCATATTTCATACAATATTTGCTAGTAAAAATGTGTGTATCAAATTAATCAATTTATTGCATTTCAAGCATCATAAATACCATCAAGCAACATACCTTACAAATTAATATTATGTTTACATGACACAATATGTCAAATACGATACAAACTGAAAGTCATATATGGAAATTGATTTTTGTAAAAAAATAAAATAAAATATATATATATATATATATATATATATATATATATATATATATATATATCTTTATACATATATTTTTTTATATCTATATAAAGATTTATTTAGAAGGACCAATAAAAACCAACAGTTGCATGCCCACTGTGCTCCAAGCGAGGAACCCTGGAACACATCCTCAGTTGCTGTACAAAGGCACTTGGAGATGGAAGGTACAGGTGGAGGCATGACCAAGTCCTGAAGACCATCGCTGAAGCCATTAGCACAGGACTGGCATGGGCAAAACAGTTCCACCCCTCCAAGAAAACCATCGCCTTTGTCAGAGCTGGGGACACGCCAACTCCTGCTAGGAAAACATCAGCAGGCATCCTGACGTCTGCAAAAGACTGGCAGTTGTTGGTGGACCTTGAAAACCAGCTGAAGTTCCCCAGCCATATCGCAGTCACCACCCTGCGACCAGACATTGTCCTTGTGTCTGAGTCCACCAAACAAGCTGTGCTGCTGGAGCTGACAGTCCCGTGGGAAGATCGCCTGGAAGAAGCCTTCGAGAGGAAGCTCTCCAAGTATGCAGGACTGGTCAGCGACTGTCAGCAGGCTGGTTGGAGAGCAAGGTGTTTCCCTGTGGAGGTTGGATGTAGAGGATTTGCAGCCCGTTCCTTGGTCAGAGCCTTCAGCAGTTTGGGCATCGATGGAGAGAGAAAGAGGAGCGCCATCCGCAGTACCACCGAAGCGGCGGAAAGGGCCTCGAGATGGTTGTGGCTCAAAAGAGGAGATCCTTGGAGTCATGGTAGCTAGCGAGCCGTCTGGACACAAGCCGGGGGATTTGATCACCCCCGGTTGGGTCGCTTGGAGGAGGGCGTATGACCAGTTGAGAGACCCGAAACGCCCGGTGAATCCAAGAGGTCACTGAGGATGTGTCCAGACTAAGCATCAGTAGATGTATGTACACAGCGAATACCCTGAGCGATCAGTGACAGCCAGGAAAGACTGGATGACAACCATGAAGAGTGTGGTGACTACTGGAGAGTCAGTGACAGCCCGGAGAGACGGCAACCGGGGCAGAAAGGGTTGGCAACCCAATTTGCATCCTCTGTGAGGAGGAACCCAACTAAGCTACGATGAACCTAAAAGAAAAATACCCCCAGGGGAGCCCGAGAGGGGGGGAGGATGAGCACCCCAGTCGGACGGACTTAACGTTAACAGACCTAGGCAACGGACAAACGACTATGAGCGCGCAGTGTACATGCGGTAAAGTCTGCAAGAACATCCATGGCTTAAAGATCCACCAAGCGAGGAAGAAGTGCCTGATGGGAGCAGAAGCAACACAACGCACAGGTGTTACACCTGGTGAGACGCAGGAGGTGCCAGGCCCGGAGTCACCCCATAGTGCCCAGAACCTCCATGTGTTGCAAACTAATCCCTCGAGTATCAAGTCTGAACAGAGGCGGATCAAGTGGCCTGCAGCTAGCATGACCTCACTCTGGAAGCAACTCGATGACGATGTCGACCAAATTCTGGAGGCAACGGCGAAGGGAGAAGCCGACGGGAAGCTACAAGCTATGACAACAATCATTGTCAGCATTGCAGCTGAACGGTTCGGCGAGGAGGAGAAGAGAAGCTCCGGAACCACGTACTCAAAGAACCACAGAGCTGTAAGGATCCACAACATCAGGCAGGAGATGAAAGCGCTGAAGTTCCAGTACAAGGCGGCAGGACATGAGGAACGCACTGGCCTGGCCCAGCTGATGTGCATCCTTCGGAAAAAGATCAGAATTCTCCGTCGGGCAGAGTGGCATCGGAGGCGGCGACGCGAGAGGGCACGTAAACGTGCTGCTTTCATTGCTAACCCCTTCAAGTTCACGAAGGATTTGCTGGGACAGAAGCGCAGTGGCAAACTGGCCTCCTCGCAGGAAGACATAGATCAACATCTGAAGCAAACGTACAGTGATCCTGCAAGAGAGCAGGAGTTGGGAGAGTGTAACAACCTCATAGACCCCCCTGAACCAGAAATGCAGTTTGACATGTCGCAGCTGCAGCTAAAGGAAGTCAGGGAGGTTGTGCGCAGAGCCAGGGCAAGCTCTACACCGGGACCGAGTGGCACTTCATACAAAGTGTATAAGAACTGTCCCAAACTCCTGCAGCGTCTGTGGAAAATCCTGCGAGTCTTCTGGAGAAGGGGGAGGATCCCTGAGCAATGGCAAGTGGCGGAAGGGGTATGGATCCCAAAGGAGGAAAACTCCACTCAGCTGGACCAGTTCCGCATCATCTCCCTGCTGTGTGTTGAGGCAAAGGTCTTCTTCAGCGCCGTTTCCAAACGACTGTGTACCTACCTGGCAAAGAATACCTACATCGATACATCTGTCCAGAAAGGCGGCATTTCAGGAATGTCAGGATGTATGGAGCATACCGGTGTGGTGACGCAGCTCATTCGGGAGGCTCGAGAGAACAAGGGCAACCTATCAGTACTGTGGCTTGACCTGGCAAACGCATTCGGCTCCATTCCGCACAAGCTTGTTCAACTCACTCTGATGAAACATCATGTACCCAGCAGGTGTAGAGACCTCATTGCTGATTACTACAGCAATTTCAGGATGAGGGTCTCTTCCGGACCAACAACATCCAGTTGGCACAAAGTGGAGATTGGTATTATCACAGGGTGTACTATCTCTGTGACACTGTTCTCACTAGCCATGAACATGCTCACCAAGTCTGCTGAGCCAGAGTGTAGAGGGCCCCGCACAAATTCCGGACAAAGGCAACCACCCATCAGGGCATTCATGGATGACCTCACAGTCATGACAGAATCAGTCCCAGGCTGCCGTTGGTTTCTGAAGGGACTTGAAGAGTTGGTGGAGTGGGCCCGAATGCGTTTCAAACCCGCCAAATCCAGATCAATGGTGCTGAAGAAGGGTAAGGTGGAGGACAAGTTCCGGTTTAACATCTCAGGCACGGCCATTCCAACTATCTCAGAGAAGCCAGTCAAGAGCTTGGGCAAGGTTTTTGACTGCTCTTTGAGAGACACAACATCCATCCAGTCGACATGCGCTGAGTTGGATGGCTGGCTGAAATCCGTGGACAAGTCAGGCTTACCTGGGAAGTTTAAAGCCTGGATTTACCAGCATGGCATTCTTCCCAGGATCCTGTGGCCCCTCCTCATCTACTCGTTCCCCATCTCGACAGTTGAGATCCTAGAGCGGAGGGTCAGCAACCACCTCCGGAGATGGCTGGGACTACCTAAGAGCCTGAGTAGCATTGCACTCTACGGGAACAGCAACAAACTGCAGTTGCCTTTCAAATCCTTGGAGGAGGAATTTAAGGTAACTAGAGCCAGAGAAGTGGTACAGTACAGGGACTCAAGTGATCCGAAGGTGGCCAAAGCAGGGATCCAAGTGAGGACTGGCAGGAAATGGAGGGCAGAGGAAGCAGTTCAAGAGGCAGATGCAAGGCTGCGACACAGGAGCCTGGTTGGAACAGTTACACGGGGTCGAGCTGGGCTAGGGTCCTTTCCAACTCCCCAACTGAACACTAGGGGGAAGGAAGGCCGACGTCTTGTTCAGGATGAGGTGAGAGCGGCAGTGGAGGAGACAAGAACCTGCAAGGCTGTTGGAATGAAGCAACAGGGAGCTTGGACAAGATGGGAGAATGCGGTTGAGAGGAGAGTGACCTGGGCTGAGCTTTGGAAAGCCGAGCCGCAACGCATTAAATTTCTCATCCAGGCAGTATATGATGTGCTCCCAAGCCCTTCAAACCTGCACACATGGGGCATAGCAGAGACATCAGCATGCCCACTGTGCTCCAAGCGAGGAACCCTGGAACACATCCTCAGTTGCTGTACAAAGGCACTTGGAGATGGAAGGTACAGGTGGAGGCATGACCAAGTCCTGAAGACCATCGCTGAAGCCATTAGCACAGGACTGGCATGGGCAAAACAGTTCCACCCCTCCAAGAAAACCATCGCCTTTGTCAGAGCTGGGGACACGCCAACTCCTGCTAGGAAAACATCAGCAGGCATCCTGACGTCTGCAAAAGACTGGCAGTTGTTGGTGGACCTTGAAAACCAGCTGAAGTTCCCCAGCCATATCGCAGTCACCACCCTGCGACCAGACATTGTCCTTGTGTCTGAGTCCACCAAACAAGCTGTGCTGCTGGAGCTGACAGTCCCGTGGGAAGATCGCCTGGAAGAAGCCTTCGAGAGGAAGCTCTCCAAGTATGCAGGACTGGTCAGCGACTGTCAGCAGGCTGGTTGGAGAGCAAGGTGTTTCCCTGTGGAGGTTGGATGTAGAGGATTTGCAGCCCGTTCCTTGGTCAGAGCCTTCAGCAGTTTGGGCATCGATGGAGAGAGAAAGAGGAGAGCCATCCGCAGTACCACCGAAGCGGCGGAAAGGGCCTCGAGATGGTTGTGGCTCAAAAGAGGAGATCCTTGGAGTCATGGTAGCTAGCGAGCCGTCTGGACACAAGCCGGGGGATTTGATCACCCCCGGTTGGGTCGCTTGGGGGAGGGCGTATGACCAGTTGAGAGACCCGAAACGCCCGGTGAATCCAAGAGGTCACTGAGGATGTGTCCAGACTAAGCATCAGTAGATGTATGTACACAGGAAACTTTCTGTCAACACTGAAAAAAGCCTTCAACCCACATATGAGTTACTCGTTGAAAAACAACCCAAAAATGGTGCATCATTTTGAAAACCCAGAAATTGAGTTAAAATAACACCCTTATAACCCAAAAAATGTGTTGCTCTGTATAACAATAACTACAAAATTGAACTCAACACTAGCAACCCATAAATTGGGTTACCAAAATAACCCAGCTTTTTTTTGTGTGTGAATTATTTAGTGGTTCAGGCTTTATAAAATTAAAGTGATAAAAGAAAACGTGATCGATAATCATCAATAACGATCAAATTATGGACCGGCTAGCGTTATCTTGCTAGCTAGCTTAAATGCTAACATGAAAACAAGAAACATTAACGTCACTCCCCGATCGAAACTCGTATAAAGACATTACTGTGCGGACAAGGAAGATAGAGTGCACACAAGTGTTGGATAAATACGAGGACTGTGAATCTTTGGGAAAATAAACTATCATTTTTTGTACCCTAAGTACCATTATCAAGTAGATTATCACTGGAAGACTGAAGGATAAGGCCGCACGTTACACACCGAGTAATAACAAGCAGGTGCAGGCATGCTAATCGCTAAACTAATCACTCAGCCAGAAGAAACAAGTGCTTAGTAGAGTTTAAAAAGTGTACATCAGGGATGTCAGAATAATTGTATCTAAGTTATCACAAAACTTTGTGTTGCCATGAGTTCCCGGCGAGAAGACAAAAGCTGTCTTTGATCCTACCAAGATGAAGGCTTGTAAAACTCCACTGTGTAGGATGGGAAGCAACTTGAAGGTGTTCTGTTTCTTTGATGTATTGTAATCCACAGAAAGATATTGTCTTGACCCTAGAACTACAAACCCCGTCTCCATATGAGTTGGGAAATTGTGTTAGACGTAAATATAAACGGAATACAATGATTTGCAAATCCTTTTCAACCCATATTCAATTGAATGCACTACAAAGACAAGATATTTGATGTTCAAACTCATAAACTTTTTTTTTTTTTTGCAAATAATAATTAACTTAGAATTTCATGGCTGCAACACGTGCCAAAGTAGTTGGGAAAGGGCATGTTCACCACTGTGTTACATCACCTTTTCTTTTAACAACACTCAGTAAACGTTTGGGAACTGAGGAGACACATTTTTTAAGCTTCTCAGGTGGAATTCTTTCCCATTCTTGCTTGATGTACAGCTTAAGTTGTTCAACAGTCCGGGGGTCTCCGTTGTGGTATTTTAGGCTTCATAATGCGCCACACATTTTCAATGGGAGACAGGTCTGGACTACAGGCAGGCCAGTCTAGTACCCGCACTCTTTTACTACGAAGCCACGTTGATGTAACACGGGGCTTGGCATTGTCTTGCTGAAATAAGCAGGGGCGTCCATGGTAACGTTGTTTGGATGGCAACATATGTTGCTCCAAAACCTGTATGTACTTTCAGCATTAATGGTGCCTTCACAGATGTGTAAGTTACCCATGTCTTGGGCACTAATACACCCCCATACCATCACACATGCTGGCTTTTCAACTTTGCGCCTATAACAATCTGGATGGTCCTTTCCCTCTTTGGTCCGGAGGACACGACGTCCACAGTTTCCAAAAACAATTTGAAATGTGGACTCGTCAGACCACAGAACACTTTTCCACTTTGTATCAGTCCATCTTAGATGAGCTCAGCGAAGCCGACGGTTTTTCTGGGTGTTGTTGATAAACGGTTTTCGCCTTGCATAGGAGAGTTTTAACTTGCATTTACAAATGTAGCGACCAACTGTAGTTACTGACAGTGTGTTTCTGAAGTGTTCCTGAGCCCATGTGGTGATATCCTTTACACACTAATGTCGCTTGTTGATGCAGTACAGCGTGAGGGATTGAAGGTCACAGGCTTAGCTGCTAACGTGCAGTGATTTCTCCCGATTCTCTGAACCCTTTGATGATATTACGGACTGTAGATGGTGAAATCCCTAAATTCCTTGCAATAGCTGGTTGAGAAAGGTTTTTCTTAAACTGTTCAACAATTTGCTCACGCATTCGTTGACAAAGGGGTGACCCTCGCCCCATCCTTGTTTGTGAATGACTGAGCATTTCATGGAATCTACTTTTATACCCAATCATGGCACCCACCTGTTCCCAATTTGCCTGTTCACCTGTGGGATGTTCCAAATAAGTGTTTGATGAGCATTCCTCAACTTTATCAGTATTTATTGCCACCTTTCCCAACTTCTTTGTCACGTGTTGCTGGCATCAAATTCTAAAGTTAATGATTATTTGAAAAAAAAAGAAAAGTTTATCAGTTTGAACATCAAATATGTTGTCTTTGTAGCATATTCAACTGAATATGGGTTGAAAATTATTTGCAAATCATTGTATTCTGTTTATATTTACATCTAACACATTTTCCCAACTCATATGGAAACGGGGTTTGTACAAAGTGGAGTGGAAGCAGGACCTGACTCCCCTCCAGGCACTTCTTCTTTGAACTGTTTTACGACCTTTTCTTTGAACTGTTTTGTGACAAAGGCAGCGGCTGTTTACGACCCCTTTCCTTTAGAAAAAGCTGTTGCCATGTAATCAGGAACAGTCCAAATAAAAGAGGAGGCGTACAATCTTT
>NC_084567.2:14390000-14437500 GCF_033978685.3 Nerophis lumbriciformis | reverse complement strand
TTTATAGATGTTGTATATGACTTTTATTTTTTTTAATTGTGGCATAAAAATAAGCATATTCAAAAATATGAAGTATATGTATAGTAGGAAGGCAGAACACGTGAAGAAAAAGATTAAATAAACTATGACTGGAATTGTGAAATGCAACAGAGTAGGTATATATATATATATATATATATATATATATATATATATATATATATATATATATATATATATATATATATATATATATATATATATATATATGTATTTATTTATTTATTTATTTTTTAAATAAATTGAGTACATCAATGTATAGTGCGCCCCAAAAGTACACTAGACATATAACAGAAACACTGCACATTATACAAAAAATTGTAATAAAAAAAACAAAAAACAAAAATAATTAATTATTGGAAAAAAAATAAGCCATTAAAAAGATATTTTTCTATATTTTTAATAATTACAATTAAATATTTTTCAAGCATAAACAATTTCCTGCACCCTCGTCACCATTTCTTTGGCGATACAGTATAACATATTCTTTTATGTTATAGGTCTTAAATATATACATGTACTCTATTCTATGCTGTATACATCCCCCCTCCCCTCCAAAAAATCTAACCCTATCCCTTAAAAATTAAGTTTTACATGCTCTTTAAATTGATTGATTCAAATTATTAATCTTAATATATGTTAATATTGAAAAATATTAACATCATCTATTTATTCATCCATCCATCCATCCATCTTCTTCCGCTTATCCGAGGTCGGGTCACGGGGGAAGCAGCCTAAGCAGGGAAGCCCAGACTTCCCTCTCCCCAGCCACTTCGTCCAGCTCTTCCCGGCGGATCCCGAGACGTTCCCAGGCCAGCCGGGAGACATAGTCTTCCCAACGTGTCCTGGGTCTTCCCCGCGGCCTCCTACCGGTGGGACGTGCCCTAAACACCTCCCTAGGGAGGCGTTCGGGTGGCATCCTGACCAGATGCCCGAACCACCTCATCTGGCTCCTCTCGATGTGGAGGAGCAGCGGCTTTACTTTGAGCTCCGCCCGGATGGCAGAGCTTCTCACCCTATCTCTAAGGGAGAGCCCCGCCACCCGGCGGAGGAAACTCATTTCTATTTCATTTCACTTCTATTTATTCATAATTCAGGAATTAGCTTTGGACACTGTTTATATATATATATATATATATATATATATATATATATATATATATATATATATATATATATATATATATATATATATATATATATATAAATATATGAATTAAATGTGTAAATGTGTTATAAATGATCATATAAATAAAATACATTTAAATGAAAAAAAATATTTATTTATTATAATACAATTAATTTAATAAAAAGAAAGAAATATTTAAATTAAATAGTTAATATAAAATACATATTTAATATTAAAT
Organism: Nerophis lumbriciformis; assembly: GCF_033978685.3. Classification (NCBI taxonomy): domain Eukaryota; kingdom Metazoa; phylum Chordata; class Actinopteri; order Syngnathiformes; family Syngnathidae; genus Nerophis; species Nerophis lumbriciformis. The sequence continues at coordinate 14,436,094 of NC_084567.2, read as the reverse complement.
ATTTAATATATTAAAATGTCATTATATATATATTTCACATCACACATTTTATTTGTATTAGTTGTATATGTATATATCAAATATGTAATAAGAAAAACGTGTAATGATCATGAAATACATTTAAATAAAAAAAACATAATTTATTCTATTTTGATTATTTTAATAAAGAGAGAAATATTTAAATAAATATGTAATACTTGTACTTCATATTTAGTATATATTATTATTATGTAATTATGTACATACATGTACTGTATATTACACATTTAATTTACAGTATATTATATACATATAAATAAATGTATGATAAGAAAAATGTGTTCTTAATAATTATATAACTGAATTGTATTTAAATAAAAAAATCATTATTTATTATAATTTAAATATTTTAATAAAAAAAAATATTTAAATTAAATATTTAATACATCATGAACATTTAATATTTTTTACTTTATATTTACTATATATTATTATGTAATTTTGTATATATATGTATTTTATATTCCACATTTTATTTATATTATATAACTATAAATTAAATGTATAAAAAGAAAAATGTGTTCTCAATAACTATATCATTGAAATGCATTTATTTAAAAAAAAAAAGTCATTATTTATTACAATTTCATTATTTTAATAAAGAGAGAAATATATAAATTAGATATTTAATATAAAAAATATTTAATATTTTTACTTTATATTTAATATATATTATTATGTAATCATATATATATATATATATATATATATATATATGTATATATATGTATTCATTCTGTATTACACATTTAATTTATAATATATACATGTAAATTAAATGTACAATAGGAAAAATGTCTTCTCAATAATTATATAATTGAAACACATTTAAATAAAAAAAATAATTATTTATTATAATTACTTTTTTTTTTTAATGAAAAGACTATTTAATTTGTGTGCAAACAGGTTTAGCTTTTTTTTAATTGATTGATCGATTGTAGCTGAAATAGGCAATAAGCAGTAGAAAATATATGGGTGGATGGATGATTGATTAATATAGATATATATATATGTATATATGCACATTGCGTATATGTCCAGACTTAAGGGACATCCAGTATTTTATATTGCAGTTATTATTATTATTAATAAATGATTTTCAAAATAAAAGTCCCATGTGTGAATGTGTGCAGACATGTGTAGTTGAGCTGCACTTGCACAGTCAGACGCTTGACAACCTCATTAATCAGTGTAAACCAAGCCACGCCCACTGCTCTCTCATTGGCTGTCTCCCTCCTCGACTTGGCTACGTCACTCCTCAGCAATTTAAATAGGCTCCTTGCGCAATTTGATGGAATAACGCTGCTGTCACGCCTGCCAAGTACACGGCGAGTAGACAAAGTACACGGCGAGTACGCGGCGAGTAGTCAAAGTACACGGCGAGTATTTGTTATCGCGAATCTTGATTTCCCCGTGCAAGTCGGATTTTTCTCCTTGTCGGAGGTCATGGACGTGTCAAAGTATCGACTTTAAAGGCTCTTGTACCTTGGCTTTTTCCGCTTGAAGTGCGACCCCACGAAGGTAAAAGATCTTGTTTTGTTCCTTCATATTTCTTCTTTTCTTCTGAAACCTCGTCTGACTCACACTTGGAACCACTTGAGAAGGAAAAGTCTTGCTAAGAGTCTTCTCGGAGCTGGAACACTTCCAAAAGTACTTTGTTCTTCTTCCGGCGTAAAACAAAATACTACAACATGCTCACTATACTACATCATGCACACAATACTACAACATGCACACAATACTACATCATATACAAAATACTACATCATGCACACAATACTACATCATGCACAAAATACTACATCATGCAACATGCACACAAAATACTACATCATGCACACAATACAACATGTACAAAATACTACATGTACAAAATACTACATCATGCACAAAATACAACATCATGCACACAATACTACATCATGCACAAAATAATACATCATGCACACAATACTACATCATGTACAAAATACTACATCATGCACACAATACAACATCATGTACAAAATACTACATCATGCACACAATACTACATCATGCACACAATACTACATCATGTACACAATACAACATCATGTACAAAATACGACATCATGCACAAAATACTACATCATGTACACAATACAACATCATGTACAAAATACTACATCATGCACACAATACTACATCATGCACACAATACTACATCATGTACACAATACAACATCATGTACAAAATACTACATCATGCACAAAATACTACATCATGCACACAATACAACATCATGTACAAAATACTCCATCATGCACACAATACTACATCATGCACGCAATACTACATCATGCACAAAATAATACATCATGCACACAATACTACATCATGCACACAATACTGCATCATGTACAAAATACTGCATCATGTACAAAATACTACATCATGCACACAATACTACATCATGCACAAAATACTACATAATGCACACAATACTACATCATGCACACAATACTACATCATGTACAAAATAATACATCATGCACAACATATTACATCATGTACAACATACTACATCATGCTCAAATACCACATTGTGCACAAAATACTATACTATGCACACAATACTACATCATGCACGCAATACTACATCATGTGCCAAATACTACATAATCTGTAGATGCATAAAATACTACATTATGCACACAATACTTCATCATGTACGAAATATTTCATTATGCACAAAATATTACATCATGTGTACAAAATACTACATTATGTGTAAAATACTACATTATGTGTAAAATACTACATAATGTGTAAAATACTACATCATGCACAAACTACTACATCATACACAATATTAAGTCATGTACAAAATACTAAATAATGTGTAAAATACTACGTAATGTAGAAAATACTACATCATGCACAAAATACTATATCATGCACAAAATATTACGTCATGTACAAAATACTAAATAATTTGTAAAATACTACATAATGCAGAAAATACTACATCATGCACACAATACTATGTCACGTACAAAATACTAAATAATGTGTAAAATTCTACATAATGCAGAAAATACTACATCATGCACACAATACTATGTCATGTAAAAAATACTAAATAATGTGTAAATACTACATAATATACACAATACTACATCATGCACACAATACTATGTCATATACAAAATACTAAATAATGTGTAAAATGTAAAATACTACATAATGCAGAAAATACTAGATCATGCATCAAAACCTTACCAAACTTGTCCCAATCATTTGTGCGACACACTTTTTGGTCTAACTATTATGTGTTTATGTTAGTAACGTTTTATGTTATTAACATGTTATTAGTCATAACTAGTCCCAACTATGTCAACATCTCCCCATCGTGTGTGCTATGTTTGTGCTGCCAACATATTGGTCTAACTATTGTGGTTTTCATGTTATTAATGTTTGATGGTTTTAGGTTGTTAACATGTAATTAACATGTTATTAATCATAACTAGTCCTCCAACTCTGTCATAACTCTCCTAAACTTGTTTCTAACATTGCTAAACCTTTGGTCTGACTATTATACTATTAACTACTAACTATTATAGTTTTTAAAGTTATTAACGTTTTAGGGTTTTTATGCTATCATGGTGTAATTGACTTTTTTATGAGTCATAACCTCTTCAGCTGTGGTGGAATCTCCTAAACTTGTCCCCATCGTTTGTGCTGTCACTTTTTCATAACTATTATATTTTACATTTTAATAACATGTTATTGTGTTTATGTTAAAGTTAACGTGTTATTGTTTTTATGTTGTTAACATGGTATTGTTTTTATGTTATTAACCTGTTGTTGTTTTTATGTTGTTAACATGTTATTGTCTTCATGTTATTAACGTGTAATTATTTTCATGTTATTAACGTGTTATTAAACAATTACACATTAATAACATAAAATCAATAACATGTTAACAACATAAAAACAATAATACGTAACATAAAAACAATAATACGTAACATAAAAACAATAACACTTTAACAACATACTTTATATTGTTAATGTGTTATTGTTTTTATGTTGTTAACATGTTATTGATTTCATGTTATTAACGTGTAATTGTTTTCATGTTATTAACGTGTTATTAAACAATTACATGTTAACACATGTAATTAACATGTAATTATTGTTTTAACAACATAAAAACAATAATACATAACATAAAAACAATAACACATTAACAACATACTTTATGTTGTTAATGTGTTATTGTTTTTATGTTGTTAACATGTTATTGATTTCATGTTATTAACGTGTAATTGTTTTCATGTTATTAACGTTTTATTAAACAATTACATGTTAATAACATAAAAACAATAACATGTTAACAACATAAAAACAATAATACGTAACATAAAAACAATAATACATAACATAAAAACAATAGCACATTAACAACATACTTTATGTTGTTAATGTGTTGTTTTTATGTTGTTAACATGTTATTGTTTTATGTTATTAATGTGTAATTGTTTTTATGTTAATAACGTGTTATTATTTTCATGTTATTAACGTGTTATTGTTTTTATGTTAACATGTTATTGTTTTATGTTATTAACATGTTAGTTTTTATGTTGTTAACATGTTATTGTTTTATGTTAATAACGTGTTATTGTTTTTTGTTGTTAACGTGTTAATGTTTTTATGTTGTTAACTTGTTAATGTTTTCATGTTATTAACGTGTTATTGTTTTTTTTGTTAACGTGTTATTGTTTTTATGTTGTTGATGTGTTAATATTTTTATGTTAATAACATGTTATTGTTTTTATGTTGTTAACTTGTTAATGTTTTCATGTTATTAACGTGTAATTGTTTTCATGTTATTAACGTGTAATTGTCTTCATGTTGCCAATTTAGTGTTGCCAATATTAACGTGTTATTAAACAATTACACATTAATAACATAAAAACAATAACATGTTAACAACATACTTTATGTTGTTAATGTGTTATTGTCTTTATGTTGTTAACATGTTATTGTTTTATGTTATTAATGTGTAATTGTTCTTATGTTAATAACGTGTTATTATTTTCATCTTATTAACGTGTACTTGTTTTTATGTCTATTTCACAAAGAGCTTTTGGGGATGAGCCAGCCTGACACACATTTTGGGAGAATCCAGGGCTAGTGACTTGACTGTCACATGTGTGTACATATATATATATATATATATATATATATATAACGGTATATATATATATATATATATATATATATATATATATATATATATATATATATATATATATATATATATATAACTTTTGACCACAGTCCTGGTCAAAAGTTTACATACACTTGTAAAGAACATAATGTCATGGCTGTCTTGAGTTTCCAATAACTTCTAAAATTCATATTTTTTTGTGATAGAGTGATTGGAGCACATACTTGTTGGTCACAAAAAGTTTGACTCTTTTATGAATTTATTATGAGTCTACTGAAATATGTGACCAAATCTGCTGGGTCAAAAGTATACATACAGCAATGTTAATATTTGCTTACATGTCCCTTGGCATGTTTCACTGCAATAAGGCGCTTTTGGTTGCCATCCACAAGCTTCTGCTTGAATTTTTGAGCACTCCTCTTGACAAAATTGGTGCAGTTCAGCTAAATGTGTTGGTTTTCTGACATGGACTTGTTTCTTCAGCATTGTCCACACATTTAAGTCAGGACTTTGGGAAGGCCATTCCAAAACCTTAATTCTAGCCTGATTTAGCCTTTCCTTTAGCACTTTTGACATGTGTTTGGGGTCATTGTCCTGTTGGAACACCCAACTGCGCCCAAGACCCAACCTCCGGGCTGATGACTTTAGGTTGTCCTGAAGAATTTGGAGGTAATCCTCCTTTTTCATTGTCCCATTTACTCTCTGTAAAGCACCAGTTCCATTGGCAGCAAAACAGGCCCAAAGGATAATACTACCACCACCATGCTTGACGGTGCGCATGGTGTTCCTGGGATTAAAGGTCTCACCTTTTCTCCTCCAAACATATTGCTGGGTATTGTGGCCAAACAGCTCCATTTTTGTTTCATCTGACCACAAAACTTTCCTCCAGAAGGTCTTATCTTTGTCCATGTGATCAGCAGCAAACTTTAGACGACCTTAAGGTGTGGCTTCTGGAGCAAGGCCTTCCTTCTTGCATGGTAGCCTCTCAGTCCATGGCGCTGCAAAACACGCTTGACTGTGGACACTGACACCTGTGTTCCAGCAGCTTTCAATTCATTGCAGACCTGCTTTTAGGTGGTTCTCTGTTGACTCTTGATCATCCTGACCAATTTTCTCTCAGCAGCAGGTGATAGCTTGCGTTTTCTTCCTGATCGTGGCAGTGACAAAACTGTGCCATGCACTTTATACTTACGAACAATTGTCTGCACAGTTGCTCTTGGGGCCTTAAGCTGCTTTGAAATGGCTCCAAGTGACTTTCCTGACTTGTTCGTCAATGATTCGTTTTTTTCAGATCTCTGCTGAGTTCCTTTGACTTTCCCATTGTCGCGTTTGTAACCGAGTTTAGTGACTGCATCACATGAGCCCTATTTAAATGGGCTCAGACAAGTCAACAGGTGTCGTCAATCATAATAACTCACATGAAGTTAAGAGGCCATGCCATGAAGCTAATTTGATTTGATTGTAGGGGCTGGGCGATATGACCTTTTATTAATATCTCAATATTTTTAGGCCATGTCAGAGACATTTTAAAACAAGCTATGAGTGCACTTTTGTGCATGATGTCACTAAGATGACCTACTCTCTATTTTATGCTGCCGCTGTCACATATACTGTATATACTGTAATATTGTACATGGTCATTGGTATATATTGTATATATGTTATTGACATAATATAATATATCTGTATATATATTATTCTGTACACATATTATGTATATATTCGTATATATGTTAGATTTTTTTTATCGCTATATTAGTCTATTTATACTTGCATTTGTTACGTACTGGTCAAGGGGGGTGATCCCGGGATGCAGAGACGGGAGGCAAGTTTGAAATACAAAAAGTAATATATTTAATAAGTCCAAAAATGTAACAAAGAGCGATGGGGCAAAAAGTGCACACCATGTATATTAACAAAACAGGTTCCTCAGTGGTTGGCAGGGGGGGAGGCCAGGGTGCACCAAGTACTGCATAAAGTCTTTGTTGCCTCAAGGAGGCTAGGGAACAAACACAAAGAAGTTAGCAATAACAGGACAAGGGAAAGCAACGTACCATGAGGCGAAGTAGGTGCATGCACGTGCGGAGTTCAGGAAACAATGACCAGCAAGGTCAAGCTGTAGGTGATGAGCTTAAGTACTGGCGGGCTAATTGCAAGCAGGTGTGTCCCCAGGTCCGCACCTCGCCGAGGATGAATCACTAAAACACAGGTGCAGACAACAGAGAAGGCAGGAACACACTAAAACACAACAGCATTGTCCTTTCCATCCTTACACTTTCCATCATTGTAACTGAGCTACTGTGTTGAACAATTTACCTTGTGGATCATTAAAGTTTGTCTAAGTCTAAGTCTAAAACAACACTAAATTAAAGTGCACTTTTTGTACAGAACGCCACTACAATAGTTTAAAACAAATAAAGTGCACTTTTGTGCATGATGTCACACAAGATATTTCAATGACTGTCAAATAAAAATGAGCTGCATAATAGGAAATCAAATAGTGTATGTCCTTCGCTATGTGGTAGGTTCCTGCGGACGTTATCTCCTTGTGTAGTTGACTATTTGTTTCATACGGTGTTGATGTGGAAATGATTGCTTCGGCATTTTGTGGGTGTGGCACCGGCCGGAGATGTTGACATGCGGAGTTTCAAGCACTCTTCATTCTCTCGTGGGTGAATTTTCAAATGATGCCACAAATTAGCAGCACTGCTACTTTTTGTAGCAACGCTTTTGCCGCATACTTGACATATTACGGTTGTCTGTTCAACGTCTTCCCGCTTGAAGCCGAAAACCACCGCCAGACGATGGACCCCCTTGTGACAATATGTGACGTATGTAAGAAGGTGCGCTTGTTTTAATCTCTCTGTGAAAAGGAGAGACAAGAAAGAGTGTATGTATATATATATATATATATATATATATATATATATAAAATTTACACTTTTAAGAGTGGGACCCTTTTGGATCCCTGAGAATTTGAGTGTCGATTTTTTTTTTAAACTGCCATTGTTCCAAACAAATAATGTAAAAAATATCAATATTGTCATGAACTATTGACATATTTAAAGCTCCAATTACTTCACATCAAATATTCCACTTTTACATATTATTGGGGCCTAAATATTGCATATTTTAAGTGTTTGCCATAAAAATAAAACAAGGTTTTCTTTGACAAAAAGGGCATAAAACATGAGAAAATATAAAATAATAATAAAAATGTACAATCGACGGATAGATCTAGTTGATCTATAGTTTTAAGCTTTGAAACTAAAAATGTTATGTATTGATATATGACTTATTTTTAACACTTTTATGAGTGGGGCCCTTTTGGATCTTCGAGACCTTAAGTGTGATTTTTTTTTTTAAACTGTCATTGCTCCAAAATAATAATGAATTAAAATCAATGTAGTTATGAATTATTGAAATTTTTAAGGCTCAAATTACTTCACATCAAATATTACACTTTGAAATTTTGGGGGGGTAAATATTGCATATTTTAAGTGTTTGCCATATAAATAAAACAAGGTTTTATTTGACAAAAAGGGCATAAAATATGAGAAAATATAAAAGCATAATAAAAATGTACAATTGACGTATAGATCTGAAGTTGATCTAGAGATGTAAGCTTTGAAACTAAAAATAGTATATGACTTATTTTTAACACTTTTATGAGTGGGGCCCTTTTGGATCTTCGAGACCTTAAGTGTGATTTTTTTTTTTAAACTGTCATTGCTCCAAAATAATAATTAATTAAAATCAATGTAGTTATGAATTATTGAAATTTTTAAGGCTCAAATTACTTCACATCAAATATTACACTTTGACATTTTTGGGGGGTAAATATTGCATATTTTAAGTGTTTGCCATATGAATAAAACAAGGTTTTCGTTGACAAAAAGGGCATAAAATATGAGAAAATATAAAAGCATAATAAAAATGTACAATCGACGTATAGATCTGAAGCTGATCATCGAGATTTAAGCTTTGAAACAAAAATGTTATTATATATTGATATATGACTTATTTTTTAACATTTTTTATGAGTGGGACCTTTTTGGATCCTCGAGAGCTTAAGTGAAGTTGATCTACAGATTTAAGCTTTGAAACTAAAAATGTTATATGACTTATTTTTAACACTTTTATAAGTGGGACCCTTTTGGATCCTCCAGAGCTTAAGTGGGATTTGTTTTTTAAAAGCTGTCATTGCTCAAAAATTAATAATGAAAATATAAAAGCATAATAAAAATGTACAATCGACGTATAGATCTGAAGCTGATCATCGGGATTTAAGCTTTGAAACAAAAATGTTATTATAAATTGATATAGGACTTATTTTTTAACACTTTTATGAGTGGGACCTTTTTGGATCCTCGAGAGCTTAAGTGTGATTTTTTTTTTTAAACTGTCATTGCTCAAAAAAAAAAATGAATCAATGCAGTTATGAATTATTGACATTTTTAAGGCTCAAATTACTTCACATCAAATATTACACTTTGAAATTTTTTTTTGGGGGGGGGGGGGTAAATATTGCATATTTTAAGTGTTTGCCATATAAATAAAACAAGGTTTTCATTGACAAAAAGGGCATAAAACATGAGGAAATATAAAAGCATAATAAAAATGTACAATCGACGTATAGATCTGAAGCTGATCATCGAGATTTAAGCTTTGAAACAAAAATGTTATTATATATTGATATATGACTTATTTTTTAAATTTTTTATGAGTGGGACCTTTTTGGATCCTCGAGAGCTTAAGTGAAGTTGATCTACAGATTTAAGCTTTGAAACTAAAAATGTTATATGACTTATTTTTAACACTTTTATAAGTGGGACCCTTTTGGATCCTCCAGAGCTTAAGTGGGATTTGTTTTTTAAAAACTGTCATTGCTCAAAAATTAATAATGAATTAAAATCAATGTAGTTATGAATTATTGACATTTTTAAGGCTCAAATTACGTCACATCAAATATTACACTTTGACATTTTTTTTTGGGGGGGGGGGTAAATATTGCATACTTTAAGTGTTTGCCATATAAATAAAACAAGGTTTTCGTTGACAAAAAGGGCATAAAATATGAGAAAATATAAAAGCATAATAAAAATGTACATTCGACGTATAGATCTGAAGCTGATCATCGGGATTTAAGCTTTGAAACAAAAATGTTATTATGAATTGATATATGACTTATTTTTTAACACTTTTATGAGTGGGACCTTTTTGGATCCTCGAGAGCTTAAGTGTGATTTTTTTTTTTGAACTGTCATTGCTCAAAAAAAAAAAAAGAATCAATGCAGTTATGAATTATTGACATTTTTAAGGCTCAAATTACTTCACATCAAATATTACACTTTGACATTTTTGGGGGGGGGGGGGGGGGGGTAAATATTGCATATTTTAAGTGTTTGCCATATAAATAAAACAAGGTTTTCATTGACAAAAAGGGCATAAAACATGAGGAAATATAAAAGCATAATAAAAATGTACAATCGACGTATAGATCTGAAGTTGATCTAGAGATTTAAACTTTGAAACTAAAAATAGTATATGACTTATTTTTAACACTTTTATGAGTGGGACCTTTTGGATCCTCAAGAGCTTAAGTGTGATTTTTTTTTTTAAACTGTCATTGCTCTAAAATAATAATGAATTAATAATAATGAATAATAAAATCAATGTAGTTATGAATTATTGAAATTTTTAAGGCTCAAATTACTTCACATCAAATATTACACTTTGACATTTTTGGGGGGTAACTATTGCATATTTTAAGTGTTTGCCATATAAATAAAACAAGGTTTTCGTTGACAAAAAGGGCATAAAACATGAGAAAATATAAAAGCATAATAAAAATGTACAATCGACGTATAGATCTGAAGTTGATCTAGAGATGTAAGCTTTGAAACTAAAAATAGTATATGACTTATTTTTAACATTTTTATGAGTGGGACCGTTTTGGATCCTCGAGAGCTTAAGTGTGTTTTTTTTTTTTAACTGTCATTGCTCAAAAAAAAAGAAATAATAAGAATAATCAATGTACCGGTAGGTGTATATAACGTTTTAGCATTCAATCAGACATTATTGTGAGGTTTTGTATTAGTGTTCCTAAAAATCAGATATACCGGCCCCCAGACACCTTTTTTTCTTTAAATTTGCCCCCCCCCAAGTCAAAATAATTGCCCAGGCCTGCCGTAAGTGATAATGGTGGGAGGAGTACCAATTATATTGTCCAATATTTTGGAAAAACATGATTACAGTAAAAACTGTATTTATTATATTTTTTTAAATTTTTTGGGGTAAAAGTTTTATTGTCTTAATCAAGACAAATGTTTTAATGGTGGAATGATTGAAAAATGTAGGCGAGTTAGTTGAAAGAAAAAAAAGGCAAAACATGAAAATTATGATTTACTGTAAAACCGGTAATATTGGGGAAGGTTTGTTGAATGTTGAATGTTTTGACGCGTGAATGCTGCGGAAGAATAATAATAAATAGATGAATTTTGGTGCAGAATAATCTAGTGTACACAATAAGTGATGTTCAATAGTTGGTCCTTTATACGTATTTCACACTGTTTTCTGCTTATAAAACTACTATTATTCTCCATGAATTGTGTTTTTTCTGTTCTGGTTTTTAGGCGCCTGAAACAAACTATTGGATTGACTTGATTTCTTAGGGTTAGGGTTAAAAAAATGGTGCATTTTTTTTGTAAGCTTCAGGCATCGTCAGACCTTTGGAGTGAAAACCGAGGTTTGACTGTATGTTGTTACAAACCCCGTTTCCATATGAGTTGGGAAATTGTGTTAGATGTAAATATAAACGGAATACAATGATTTGCAAATCATTTTCAACCCATATTCAGTTGAATATGCTACAAAGACAACATATTTGATGTTCAAACTGATAAACTTTTTTTTTTTGCAAATAATCATTAACTTAGAATTTAATGCCAGCAACACGTGACAAAGAAGTTGGGAAAGGTGGCAATAAATACTGATAAAGTTGAGGAATGCTCATAAAACACTTATTTGGAACATTCCACGGGTGAACAGGCTAATTGGGAACAGGTGGGTGCCATGATTGGGTATGAAAGTAGATTCCATGAAATGCTCAGTCATTCACAAACAAGGATGGGGCTTTGTCAACAAATGCGTCAGCAAATTGTTGAACAGTTTAAGAAAAACCTTTCTCAACCAGCTATTGCAAGGCATTTAGGGATTTCACCATGTACGGTCTGTAATATCATCAAAGGGTTCAGAGAATCTGGAGAAATCACTGCACGTAAGCAGCTAAGCCCGTGACCTTCAATCCCTCAGGCTGTACTGCATCAACAAGCGACATCAGTGTGTAAAGGATATCACCACATGGGCTCAGGAACACTTCAGAAACCCACTGTCAGTAACGACAGTTGGTCGCTACATCTGTAAGTGCAAGTTAAAACTCTCCTATGCAAGGCGAAAACCGTTTATCAACAACACCCAGAAAGGCCGTCGGCTTCGCTGGGCCTGAGCTCATCTAAGATGGACTGATACAAAGTGGAAAAGTGTTCTGTGGTCTGACGAGTCCACATTTCAAATTGTTTCTGGAAACTGTGGACGTTGTGTCCTCCGGACCAAAGAGGAAAAGAACCATCCGGATTGTTATAGGCGCAAAGTTGAAAAGCCAGCATCTGTGATGGTATGGGGGTGTATTAGTGCCCAAGACATGGGTAACTTACACATCTGTGAAGGCGCCATTAATGCTGAAAGGTACATACAGGTTTTGGAGCAACATATGTTGCCATCCAAACAACGTTACCATGGACGCCCCTGATTATTTCAGCAAGACAATGCCAAGCCACGTGTTACATCAACGTGGCTTCATAGTAAAAGAGTGCAGGTACTAGACTGGCCTGCCTGTAGTCCAGACCTGTCTCCCATTGAAAATGTGTGGCGCATTATGAAGCCTAAAATACCACAATGGAGACCCCCGGACTGTTGAACAACTTAAGCTGTACATCAAGCAAGAATGGGAAAGAATTCCACCTGAGAAGCTTAAAAAATGTGTCTCCTCAGTTCCCAAACGTTTATTGAGTGTTGTTAAAAGGAAAGGACATGTAACACAGTGGTGAACATGCCCTTTCCCAACTACTTTGGCACGTGTTGCAGCCATGAAATTCTAAGTTAATTATTATTTGCAAAAAAAAAATAAAGTTTATGAGTTTGAACATCAAATATCTTGTCTTTGTAGTGCATTCAATTGAATATGGGTTGAAGAGGATTTGCAAATCATTGTATTCCGTTTATATTTACATCCAACACAATTTCCCAACTCATATGGAAACGGGGTTTGTATATAAGGAAGGAAATAAAAGAGCATACAAGTAAAATGTAAGGAGAAAAAGTTGCAATGTTAAAATTATGCATGCAGGCTGTTTTTTTTACTTTCAAACTCAAAAAATAATAATGAATCAAAATCTATGTTTTTATGAGTTATTGACATCATTCATTCATAACCCAATTACTACACATCAAATATTACACTTTTAAATATTAATTTTTTGGGGAAATATTGCAGGTTTTGTGTGTTTGCCATAAAAAACTAAATTTTCTTTGACAAAAAGGGCATAAAACAAACAAAAAAAAACAAAAAAAAGAAACAAAAAAACCTTTGTAATCGATACCTAAATCTGAAGTTGATCTAAAAATTAACTTATCTTTTTACACTTTTAAAAGTGGGATGCTTTTGGATCCCTGAGAATTTTAGTGTGGATTTTTTTTTTAAACTGCATTGTTGAAAAAAATAATGTTAAAAAATAAATCGATATTTTGATGAACTATTGACATATTTAAAGCTCCAATTACTTCACATCAAATATTCCACTTTGACATATTTTTTGGGGGTAAATATTGCATATTTTAATTGTTTGCCATATAAATAAAACATGGTTTTCTTTGATAAAAAAAGGGCATAAAACATGAGGAAATATAAAAGAATACTAGAATGTATAATCGACAGATAGCTCTGAAGTTGATCTCGGGATTTAAGCTTTGAAATTAAACATGTTATATATTGATATATGACTTATTATTAACACTTTTATGGGTGGGACCCTTTTGGATCCTCGAGAGTTTAAGTGTGATTTTTTTTTTTTAAACGGTCATTGCTCAAAAAATAATAATGAATCAAAATCAATGTTGTTATGAACTAATGAAATTTTTAAGGCTCCAATTACTTCACATCGAATATTACACTTTGACATATTTTTGGGGGGTAAACATTGCATATTTTAAGTGTTTGCCATATAAATGAAACAAGGTTTTCTTTGACAAAAAAGGCATAAAACATGAGGAAATATAAAAGCATAATAATAATGTACAATCAACATATAGATCTGAAGTTGATCTAGAGATTTAAGCTTTGAAACTAAAATAGTATATGACCTATTTTTAACACTTTTATGAGTGGGACCCTTTTGGATCCCACTCTCCACACTTATCCATGTTTGACGCACTTTAGCTGCTTGATATTTCTGATTGATTATAAAACTTTAAGGAGGTCGTCACGAAAGTAAACAAAGTAGGAGGCAAACTTTAACATACTCTTAATATCCAATTATACTAATTATCAATCATATATATATATATATATATATATATATATATATATATATATATATATATATATATATATATATATATATATATATATATATATATATATATATCAGTGACGTGCAGTCACTAGAGGCAGGTGAGGCGGGGCCTCATCATGGAAAGAAAAAAAATGTAAAAAGAAAAAAAAATCATTAAATTGTTATATGTATCCAGTGATTATACTATAGAGTTATTTTCCTTTTAACTTCACCAGTTTTAGATTATTTTTATTCAAAATCGCTGAATTTTCACATTTGCCGTTCAAATACTGACAAGAGACGGTGCGGTGAACAGCAGCCAGTTGAGGCACGTCACTCAATGCCTCAACATGGATTCCGGACTCGGCTAACTGCTGGCCTGCTGTGCAGTGAGACTGTATTGCTATATGAATTATATTATACATTTCCATAGTTTAGTTAGCTGAGGTATATAATGTACAGTGTATTTTGTCAACAACTGTATGTGTGTAACGTATTTCTTGTGCTGAGCAATCATAAAACGGCTGCAAAAGACGCACTGGCTGAGGCTCCAGTAACCCCGCCTCCTGCACCCCCGCCGTAGAATTGTTATATCAACTAAAGCCCACACTTAAACTTTCCACGTGCAAGATTGAATCTATTTAAAAAATGTATTTTATAAGAAGCCAAAAAGTGCAAAAACAATAATGTTCGTGTTGGAGGAGTTGTGAATGACTGCAGGGCCACAACATTAGGTACATCTGCAGACTGCAGGTGTATCTAATTCACAACTCCTCCAACACGAACATTATTGTTTTTGCACTTTTTGGCTTCTTATTAAATAACTTTTGTAACCTATTTTCATGGGTTTTTCTCTTTGTGATGTTCAGTTCCTGTTATGCGCTGTTATACACTATATGCTTTGAGCTCTTATTTTGAAGGCGCTAAGAGCGGAAGTGATGTGACACGGAGTGGAGCGAAGGTTTTTGAAAGAAGGTAAATAAAGTGGTCCTCGTGTAAACTGGAGCCTCCGTGTTTGTTATTTTGTAGTTTCATACAGTATAGGCGACATTTATAAACCCTCGGTTACACTTTTTTTTAAATAGATTCAATCTTGCACGTGGAAAATTTAAGTGAGGGCTTTAGTTGTGGACTTCATTTCTAAGTAAAGGTAAGACCATAATAACGTTTTTTTTTTATTAAATGTGCTTTTTTGTGTGCTACAGTTTGTATGTGTAAAGTTAAAGTTAAGTTAAAGTACCAATGATTGTCACACACACACTAGGTGTAATGAAATTTGTCGTCTGCATTTGACCCATCCCCTTGTTCACCCCCTGGGAGGTGAGGGGAGCAGTGGGCAGCAGCGGCGCCGTGCCCGGGAATCATTTTTGGTGATTTAACCCCCAATTCCAACCCTTGATGCTGAGTGCCAAGCAGGGAAGAATGCTGGTATGAGCTTTTAAACATAACCCGTTAACTGCTGCCAATCAAATGGTGAATAAGATACTCTTTAGGGTTCATATGTTTGTAAATCTGACTGTGATGAAGTCAGTGCCTCACCAGCCATCAACCTCACCGCACGTCACTGGTATATATATATATATATATATATATATATATATATATGTATATATATATAAACATGGACTAAAAAACAAAAACATGAACTAACAAAACAAACATAGACTAATAAAAACAAAAACATGGACTAAGAAAACAAAAACATGGATTAAAAAAAAACGGAGAAAAAAACAAAAACATGGACTAAAAAAACCCCAAAACATGGACTAAAAAACCCCCAAACATGGACTAATACAAACAAAAACATGGACTATAAAAACAAAGCATGAACTAAAAAAACAAACATGGACTAATAAAAACAAAAACATGGACTAAAAAAACAAAAACATGGATTAAAAAAACGGACTGGAAAAAACAAAAACATGGACTAAAAAAAACAAAAACATGGACTAAAAAAACAAAAACATGGACTAATACAAAAAAAGACATGGACTAAAAAACAACAACACATGGACTAAAAAATAACAGAAACCTGGATAAAACAAAAACGGACTAATAAAAAGAAAAACATGGACTAATAAAAAAGAAAAACATGGACTAAAAAAAGAAAAACATGGACTAATAAAAAGAAAAACATGGACTAATAATAATAAAATCAAGGACTAATAAAAACAAAAACAAGGACTAATAAAAACAAAAACATGGACTAATAAGAACAAAAACAAGGACTAATAAAAACAAAAACAAGGACTAATAAAAACAAGGACTAATAAAAACAAAAACAAGGACTAATACAATCAAAAACAAGGACTAATAAAAACAAGGACTAAGTAAAACAAAAACAAGGACTAATAAAAACAAGGACTAAGTAAAACAAAAACAAGGACTAATAAAAACAAGGACTAAGTAAAACAAAAACAAGGACTAAGTAAAACAAAAACAAGGACTACCGCACACCTGTACTCGTGATATCGTGTGAAGCTGCAGATAATGATTTGTGACGTTGGCCTTTTTTTTTTCCTTCTTTCCTGCTTCCTCTGCGTGCCGGGGCCGGCGGCAGGATGGTCAACAGCCAAGTGCCGGCCGCACCTTCGGCCCCCAGGTGGTGCGCAGGGTGCGGGGGGAAGATCGCCGAGCGCTTCCTGCTCTTCTCCATGGAGCGCTACTGGCACACCCGCTGCCTGAAGTGCTCCTGCTGCCAGGCCCAGCTGGGCGACATCGGCAGCAGCTGCTACAGCAAGGGCGGCATGATCCTGTGTCGCAGCGACTACATCAGGTCCGAAAGACCAAAGACCCGAGTCCCCCGCCTCAAGCAAATGACAAATGTGGCTTTTCAAATACCTGCAGGCTGTTCGGGCACAGCGGGGCGTGCAGCGCCTGCGGACAGTCCATCCCCGCCAATGAGATGGTGATGAGGGCGCAGGGAAATGTTTACCACCTGAAGGTAAGTCCACAACTCCCACCCGCTGCTCCTCTCACACCAACGTGTGGGAGAGTCCCTCGTTGCCAGGAAGGAAGTTCATTGTGTGCTTCCGCCCTCACACATGCAGCCACACATCAACAATACTTCCTTTACACACAAACATGGGGCCTTCTTGCACGTGACCCCACAAGAAAAAATACCATAAAGCACTATTTGTTGCTGTAAAACATACAAAATTAGCTAAAAAGCTATCATAAAACATTAGCCTAATATAAGAGACGTTAGCATACTTCCCAGATGGTGCCAAGTATTAAAATACATGATTATTAGGTTTAAACATACAAAATTAGCTAAAAAGCTATCATAAAACATTAGCCTAATATAAGAGACGTTAGCATACTTCCCAGATGGCGCCAAGTATTAAAATACATGATTATTAGGTTTAAACATACAAAATTAGCTAAAAAAAAAAAGATGCATAAAAATGTTAGCATGCTAACAATAGCATGCTAACGTTAGCATGCACATGAAAAAATATCATATAGCACTATTTTTAATGTAAAACATATGAAATTAGCTAAAAAGCTAGCATAAAATGTTAGTCTAATATAAGAGACGTTAGCATACTTTCAAGATGGCGCCAAGTATTAAAATACATGATTAACGATAGCATGCTAACGATAGCATGCTAACTATAGCATGCTAACGATAGCATGCTAACGTTAGCATTCACGTGACCGGAGAAGAAAAAAATCATAAAGCACTATTTTTAGGTGTAAAACATATTAAATTAGCTAAAAAGCTAGCATAACACGTTAGCCTTATATAAGAGACATTAGCATACATCCAAGATGGCGCCAAATCCATGTTTCTTAGGTTAAAACATACAAAATTAGCTAAAAAACATGCATATAAAACATTAGCATGCACATGACCAGTTAAGAAAAAAATACCATAATTAGCTTAAAAGCTATCATAAAACGTTAGCCTAATATAAGAGACGTTAGCATACTTCCAAGATGGCGGCAAGTATTAAAATACATGATTATTAGGTTTAAACATACAAAATTAGCTAAAAAAAACATGCATAAAAATGTTAGCATGCTAAAAGTAGCATGCTAACATTAGCATGCACGTGACCGGATAAGAAAAAAATATCATATAGCACTATTTTTAGGTGTAAAACATATGAAATTAGCTAAAAAGCTAGCATAAAATGTTAGTCTAATATAAGAGACGTTATCATACTTTCAAGATGGCGCCAAGTATTAAAATACATGATTAACGATAGCATGCTAACGATAGCATGCTAACGATAGCATGCTAACGTTAGCATGCACGTGACCCGATAAGAAAAAAAATCATAAAGCACTATTTTTAGGTGTACAACATATTAAATTAGCTAAAAAGCTAGCATAACACGTTAGCCTTATATAAGAGACGTTAGCATACTTCCAAGATGGCGCCAAGTATCAAAATCCATGTTTTTTAGGTTAAAACATACAAAATTAGCTAAAAAACATGCATAAAAACATTGGCATGCACATGACCGGATAAGAAAAAAACACCATAGAGCACTATTTGTAGGTGTAAAACATATGAAACTAGCTAAAAAGCTAGCATAAAACGTTAGCCTCTTAAAAGAGGTGTTAGCATAATTCCAAGTTGTGGCCAAGTATTAAAATACATGTATATTAGGTTAAAACATACAACATTTGCCAAAAAACATGTATAAAAACATTAGCATGCACATGACCGGTTTAGAAAAAAATACCATAAAGCACTATTTGTAGGTGTAAAACATATACAATTTGCTAAAAAGTTAGCATAAAACGTTGGCTTTATATAAGAGACGTTAGCATACTTCCAAGATGGCGCCAAGTATTAAAATTCATGATTATTAGGTTTAAACATACAAAATTAGCTACAAAAAAACATGCATAAAAACGTCAGCATGCTAACGTTAGCATGCGTGTGACCGCATAAGAGAAAATACCATAAAGCACTATTTGTAGGTGTAAAACATACAAAATTAGCTAAAAAGTTAGCATAAAATGTTAGCCTAATATAAGAGACGTTAGCATACTTCCAAGATGGCGCCAAGTATTAAAATTCATGATTATTAGGTTTAAACATACAAAATTAGCTAAACAAAAACATGCATAAAAACGTTAGCATACCAATGTTAGCATGCACATGACCGGAGAATGTACAATATAGCACTATTTTTTTGTAAGTGTAAAACATATAAAATTAGCTAAAAAAGCTAGCATAAAACGTTAGCCTAATTTAAGAGACAATAGCATACTTCCAGGTTGAGGCCGAGTATCAAAATCCATGTTTTTTTAGGTTAAAACATACAAAATTTGCCTAAAAACATGCATATAAAACATCAGCATGCACATGACCGGTTAAGAAAAAAATACCATAAAGCACTATTTGTAGGTGTAAAACATACATAATTAGCTAAAAAGCTAGCATAAAACGTTAACCTACTATAAGAGACGTTAGCATACTTCCAAGATGGCGGCAAGTATTAAAATTCATGATTATTAGGTTTAAACATACAAAATTAGCTAAAAAAAAAAAACATGCATAAAGATGTTAGCATGCTAACGACAGCATGCTAACATTAACATGCACGTGATTAGATAAGAAAAAAATGTCATAAAGCACTATTTTTAGGTGTAAAACATATGAAATTAGCTAAAAAGTTGGCATAAAACGTTAGCCTAATACAGGGGTCGGCAACCCGCGGCTCCGGAGCCGCATTCGGCTCTTTGATCACTCTGATGTGGCTCAGCTGCATACTTGCCGACCCCCCTGATTTTCCCAGGAGACTTCCGGATTCAGTGCCTCTCGCAGAAACCTCCCGTAATTAATATTTTCCAATTTTCACCCTTACAGTAACAATAAGGGCGTGCCATGATGGTACAGCATTTAGCACCTTCTATAATCTGCATTATCAGCGTGCCAGCCCAGCCTTTTGTTATATGCATTTACTGCTTGCACACGTAAGTGACAGCAAGGCATTTTTGGTCAACAGCCACACAGGTTACACTGACGGTGGCGGTATAAAACAACGTTAACACTCTTACTAATAATGCGCCACACTTTGAACCAAAACCAAACAAGAATGACAAACACATTTCGGGAGAACATCTGCACCTTAACACAACATAAACACAACAGAACAAATACCCAGAATCCCATGCAGCCCTGACTCTTCCGGGCTTCATTATATACCCCTGCTACCACCAAACCCCGCCCCCACCCCAACCCTGCTCCCTCACACATCAACCCCCCCCTCTGTGCGTCGGTTGAGGTTGGGTGGGGTTTGGTATAGCGGGGGTGTATAATGTAGCCCGGAAGAGTTAGGGCTGCATGGGGTTCTGGGTATTTGTTCTGTTGATGGCGCCAAGTATTGAAGTTATTATTATTATTATTATTAGTAGTAGTATTAGGTTTAAACATACAAAATTAAAAACGTTAGCATGCCAAAGTTAGCATGCACTTGACCGGAGAAAGTACCAGATAGCACTATTTTTTGTAAGTGTAAAACATACAAAATTAGCTAAAAAGATAGCATAAAACGTTAGCCTAATATAAGAGACGTTAGCATACTTTCAAGTATTAAACTTTTTAGGTTTAAACATACAAAATTAGCTAAAAACAAGCATAAAAACGTTAGCATGCTAACAGTCTCACAAGTATGCTAACAATGCGTTTGCATATAAAAAAACATGATTTTTTTGTCTAGAGTGGACATTCTGCTGGCCAATAAGAACCATCCCTGGAGCGAGACTTTGGACCCTCCCTTGAGGGTTCCGGTCAGAACTTGTGAGAACTGAATTTAATGGTGGCGTTGACAGGACCTCTTTGTGGCTTTTCAGTGTTTCAGCTGCGCCACCTGCAGGAACCGCCTGATGCCCGGAGATCGCTTCCATTACATGAACGGAACGGTTTTCTGCGAGCACGACAGACCCGGCGCTGCCTTGCTCAGCGGCCACCTGCCCCCTCTTCAGAGTAGTTCTGTGTTGACGGACCAAAAGGTACAACCGGCCACCACGTACGGAAGTACTAGAACACAGTCGGCGTCCTCACTTTAGATGCTCGCAAAAGTCAGCTACCAAGTCTTCTAAAAAACCTCCAAAAACCTCCATCAAGGTTTTATATACACACTGTAAGTATATATGTAATGTAGTATCCGTCACATTCGTAACAACATGTCATATTTACACATTTTGATCACAGACGCATCACAATGTTTACTTTTCCCTTCATCAACAACAACACTACTAATCATGGCAGACTTGATGAGAGACAACAAACATAATAAAAACAATCACTTACTGTACAATGTCTGCTCATACTGGGATGTTTATATCTTCCCCTTTACACCAACAATTCATCATAACCCTCACAAAGGGTTAAAAAGAAAAAAAGTTGCCTCAAATAAGCGTCATATCGTGTCTTTCTCGCCATCCCCCGGGTGTAAATCGGGTGTCAAAGTTGACCAACTTGTCAGATTATGTCCACAACCTTCTACTATCCAGGTGAGAGGCATGATTTATCATCTAGTATTAACTCTCACCGACTCAGAGGCGATACAGCTGCTCAGGATGTCAATATAGCAGCTCTCTGTGATCATTTAAAGTAGTTCCTCTACGTTAGCGCTTATAATAACAACATCACTTGTTAATATTCAGGTCACGACATGTAAATGGGGAATTGTTGGCGCCTTTTGGATTTTTATTTTAGAGGACTTTATAGGCGCAATAGTTTACTACCATTATCTGCATTGTTAGCCACCTCTTACCTGCCATGTTTTACGATTTAGAATGCATTTTACAAAAAACACAGAAAAAACTTGTTCTTGTTTTACATGAGGATTGTAAGGGTCAATATTGGCCCAGGACGCTCCTATTTGAAATGGTTTTATTATAATTAATATTATTATATATATATATATTAATTAATATTAATGTGTGTGTGTATATATATATATATATATATATATATATATATATATATATATATATATATATATATATATATATATATATATATATATATATATATATATATATATATATATATATATAATCTCAAAAAATATCAAGCAGCTAAAATGTGCCAAACATGGATAAGTATGGAGAGTGTTTGGCATTTTTCCCATCATGCATTGTAAAGGCTTCAAATAGGTGTAATTTGTAAAAAAAAAAATAAAAAAAAATGATGGTGCATGGATGTTTTTTATAATATCCACAAAGTTCAGTGAGCATATTGTGGCAACGCAAATTTCCTTTTAATGACCCAATGCAAACAACCTTCCCTAATCATGGTGCCAAAAAAATATGTAAACAATGCAAACATTGTCAAACTATTGAAATTAGTGCAATTTCCCTATAGTACAATTGCAGAGAATTGGTACTTTAACTTTAACTTTAAGATTTATTATTAAAAAAATAAGTCATATATTATTTTTTATCATTATTATTATTCAAAGCTTAAATCTGTAGATCAGCTTCAGGTCTGTCGATACAAAATAAAACATTTTATTTTTCATTTTTATTCCCTTTTTGTCAAAACCCTTTTTTTTAATGGCAATAACACAAAATATGCAATATTTTCGCCTCACCCCTGCCCCCCCAAAAAATGTTTTGAAGTGCAATATTTTGATTTGAAGTAATTGGAGCCCTAAATAGGTCAATAATTTATAAAAACATTGATTTTAATTCATAATTAATTTTTGAGCAATTAGTTATTTTTCTTTTTTTTAATCTCACAAAAATTCTAGAGGATCCAAAAGGTCCTACTCATAAAAGTGCTAAAAATAAGTCATACTTTTTTTTTCTTTCTTTTTTTTTACTTTTTTAAGTCAATTATACATTTTTATTACTGTTTTTTGTTTTTGTTTTTTTAATGCTCTTTATGTCAAAGAAAACTTTGCTTTTTAAGGAAAACACAAAATATGCAATATTCTTCCCCCAAAAAATATTTCAAAGTGTAATATTTGATGTAAAGTAATTGTAGCCTTGAATAGGTCAATCATTTATAACAAAATTAATTATGATTAGTGAAGAAAACTCTATTATAAATTAGCGACACCGTTTTATAAGCCGCAGGGTCCAAAGTGTAGGAAAAAAGTAGCGGCTTATAGTCCGGAATTTATTGTTTTATTATTTTTACTTTTAACACTTAAATCTCTTGATCAGCTTCTTTTCGTCAATTATAGGTTTTTAATTACTTGTTTATGTTTTTTTTTTTTTTTTTTTTCTCTTTCTGTCAAAGAAAAGTTCCACAAAAAATATTTTAAAGTGAAATATTTGATATGAAGTAATTGGAGCCTTAAATAGGTCAATAATTCTTAACAACATTGATTTTAAGTTATTATTATTTTTTGACCAATGACCGTTTAAGAAAAAATCCCACAAGTCTTGGGGATCTAAAAGGGTCCCACTCATAAAAGTGTTAATAATTAGTCATACATTTTCATTTTTGTTTTTACTTTCAACACTTAAGTCCCTAGATCAACTTATTTTCGTCAATTATAAGTTATTATTCATTTTTATGTTTTTCTTTTCTTTTCTCTCTCTTTAGGTCAAAGAAAACTTAGTTTTTTATGGAAAATACAAAAAATATGAAATATTTTCCTCAAAAAATATTTGATGTGAAGTAATTGGAGCTTTAAGTAGGTTAATAATTCATAACAACAGTGATTTTTTTCTTTTTCTTTTTTTTTTAAGCAATGACCGTTTAAGAAAAAATCCCACTAAAAGTCTTGGGGATCTAAAAGGGACTAACTCATAAAAGTGTTAAAAAATGAGTCATAAATTTTTTATTTTTTTTCCCCCCAATACTTAAGTCTCTAGATCAATTTATTTTCAACAATAATAAGGTATTATTACTTTATGAATAATGACAAAGAAAACTTAGTTTTTTATTAAAAACACACAAAATATCACTCATAAAAATGTTAAAAATGACCCATACATTTTTTTTAAACTTTTTTTTTATATTACTTTCAACACTTAATTCTCTAGATCAACTTCTTTTTGTAAATTATAAGGTATTATTACTTTCTATGGGGGGTTTTTTTTGATAGTTTTTTTCTCTTTCTGTCAAAGAAAACTTCGTTTTTTTATGGAAAACACACAAAATATTAAATATTTTCCCCAAAAAATATTCAAAAATGGAATTATTGATATGAAATAATTGGAGCTTTAAGTAGGCCAATAATAAAATAAAAAACTTTTGTTTTTTTGAGCAATGACCATTTAAGAAAAATCCTACTAAAAGTCTTGGGTATCCAAAAGGGTCCCACTCGCAACATTTTTTAAAATGAGAGTATTATTAGTTTCTATGGGGTTTTTTTTGTTACTTTTTTTCTCTTTCTGTCAAAGAAAACTTTTTTATGGCAAACACACAAAATATGAAATATTTTACCCAAAAAAATATTTCAAAGTCAAATATTTGATGTGAGGTGATTGGAGCTTTAAGTAGGTCAATAATTCATGACAACATTGATTTATTTTTATTTTTTGG
This sequence comes from Nerophis lumbriciformis, assembly GCF_033978685.3. Classification (NCBI taxonomy): domain Eukaryota; kingdom Metazoa; phylum Chordata; class Actinopteri; order Syngnathiformes; family Syngnathidae; genus Nerophis; species Nerophis lumbriciformis. The sequence continues at coordinate 14,410,775 of NC_084567.2, read as the reverse complement.
GAGGAGCAATGACCGTTTAAGAAAAAATCCCACTAAAAGTCTTTTTTTTTTTTTTTTTTTTTTTAACTTTCCACACTTAAGTCTCTAGATCAACTTATTTTTATCAATTATAAGTTATTATTACTTTTTATGTTTTTTTTTTTGTTTGTTTGTTTGTTTTTTTCTCTTTCTGTCAAAGAAAACTTTTTTTTTTATGGCAAACACACAAAATATGAAATATTTTCCCCCAAAAATATTTCAAAGTGACATATTTGATATGAAGTAATTGGAGCTTTACGTCGGTCAATAATTCATAATATTGAGTTTAAACTATTATTATTTTTTGAGCAATGGCCGTTTAAGAAAAAATCCCACTAAAAGTCTTGGGGATCTAAAAGGGTCCAACTCATAACATTTTTTAAAATGAGTCATACATTTTAATTTGTTTTACTTTTCACACTTAAGTCTCTAGATCAACTTACGATTTATTAATTATATGTTATTATTACTTTTTATGGTTTTTGGGGTTTTTTGTTAGTTTTTTTTCTCTTTCTGTCAAAGAAAACTTAGTTTTTTATGGCAAACACACAAAATGTGAAATATTTTCCCCAAAAAATATTTCAAAGTGAAATATTTGATATGAAGTAATTAGAGCTTTAAGTAGGTCAACAATTCATAACAACATTGATTTTAAACTATTATTTTTTGAGCAATGACCGTTTAAGAAAAAATCCCACTAAAAGTCTTGGGGATCTAAAAGGGTCCCACTTTTAAAAATGTTACAAATGAGTCATACATTTAAATGTTTTTACTTTCCACACTTAAGTCTCTAGATCAACTTGTTTTTGTCAATTATAAATTATTATTACTTTTTTTGTGGGGGGTTTTTTTGGTTCGTTTTTTTTCTCCTTCTGTCAAAAAAAACGTGTTTTTTTATGACTAACACACAAAATATGAAATATTTTCCCCCAAAAATATTTCAAAGTGGAATATTTGATGTGATGTAATTGGAGCCTTGAATATGTCAGTAATTCATGACAACATTGATTTTGATTCATGATTACATTTTGAGTAATGACAGTTTTAGAAAAAATCCCACTAAAAGTCTTGGGGATCTAAAAGGGTCCCACTAATAAAAATGTTAAAAATGAGTCATATATTTACATTTTTTACTTTCCACACTTAAGTCTCTAGATCAACTTCTTTTTGTCAATTCTAAGTTATTATTACTTTCTATGGTTTTTTGTTTGTTTGTTAGTTTTTTCCTCTTTCTGTCAAAGAAAACTTAATTTTTTTTATGGCAAACACACAAAATATGAAATATTTTCCCCAAAAAAGATTTCAAAGTGTAATATTTGATGTGAATTAATTGGAGCCTTGAATATGTCAATAATTAATTGATTTTGATTCATGATTACATTTTGAGTAATGACAGTTTAAGAAAAAAAAATCCCACTAAAAGTCTTAGGGATCCAAAAGGGTCCCAATTGTAAAAGTTTAAAAAATGAGGTGTTTTGTAAAGACTGAGTAGATAAGTCCTCCTCTGTCTTCCTGTTGCCTCTGCAGGTCTGCTGAGGGGCGTGTCTTGTATGTGAGGGGGCGTGTCCTGTACATGATGGGGTGTGTCCTGTACGTGAGGGGTGTGTCCTATTCGTGTGCCCACGCTGGACTTCTCTCTCTCCCCCGCCACTGTCGCCATTGTTGTGGATTCTGCTCACCACCTGTCCTAAAAAACTGGCGGCCTTTCTTTGCAGCCCGCCCTCCCATCCAACGCGTCGTCCATGTTGTGCTCGGTCTAAGGGTGGCCTGTCCTGCTCCGCGGACTCCTTGGGACCGTGAGAGCCTGAGCACAACGCTGATGAGGATCCACCTGGTCACGGTTCCGAGGAAGGGACTAAAGATGCTTGACGGAGTTGCGATGGATGTGAAAAGACGATGTCAACCCCCCCAACCCCCCTGCCTCTCCCCCTATAAGCATCATGATGTGTTTTTTGTATGTTGGTCTGAGATCTGACCCACCGGGGACTGAATACACAGTAAAACCGGCAAAACGTGTCTGAAAAAAATCAATTCATTACGATTTAGCACAGGGGTGTCCAAACTATTTCCACTAGGGGCCGCTCTTTGAAAAATTAAAGCATGCAGCGGCCATTTTGAAATGTTCAAATTTTCAAAACCAATACAACAGGTGTGTCTAAATTATTGCCCGGCAGCCTTTTGGCCCCTGAGACGTCACAAGTTCAACATAAGCATTCATCTTAAATCCCAGACTCGCTGCCAATTTGTGGACAATGTGAGTAAATCACATCAATGAGAAATAGTAGCAGAGCATTTACTTATAAGACATGATCCAAACAACCTTCCCTAGTCATTGTGCAATATATATATATATGTATATACAGTCGTGGTCAAAAGTGTACATACACTTGTAAAGAACATAATTTCATGGCTGTCTTGAGTTTCCAATCATTTCTACACCTCTTATTTTTTTGTGTTAGAGTGATTGGAGCACATACTTGTTGGTCACAAAAAAACATTCATGAAGTTTGGTTCTTTTATGAATTTATTATGAGTCCACTGAAAATGTGAGCAAATCTGCTGGGTCAAAAGTATACATACAGCAATGTTAATATTTGGTTACATGTCCCTTGGCAAGTTTCACTGCAATAAGGCGCTTTTGGTAGCCATCCACAAGCTTCTGCTTGAATTTTTGACCACTCCTCTTGACAAAATTGGTGCAGTTCAGCTAAATTTGTGTCATGTCTGTGTAATCATGTTTTGTTTTAGTCATGTTTTGTTTTGTTTAGTTATTGGACTCTTTAGTTTCTGGCTTTTCACTCCCTTGTCTTGTTTCCATGATTACCCATTAGTTTCACCTGTTCCACGTTTGGACTCATTGTGCACTCTTGTTTGTCACCATAGCAACCCATTAGTTTTCACCTGTCACGTCACGCACCTGTTTCACGTTTTGAGTCACGCACCTGTTTCACGTTTTGAGTCACGCACCTGTTTTTGTTAATCATGTCTGTAGTATTTAAGTTCATTGTTTTCAGTTTGTCTGTTTGGTGACATCCCGCATTTATGCTTCTGCACACTCGCCACACCCTTATGACCCTTGCTGCTCTTTTTTCATGCCGGTTCCATGCCAAGTAAATACGTTTTTTTTGTTTATTAATGCCACAGTTAGTGTTTTTGTTTAATTGTTCACAGTTTCTGCCTATGTGCAAGTTTTGTTTTCAATAGCCTAGTTTTGTACCTCCGCCATTGTGCGCGCTTTTCGTTTGTTCCTTTTTGATATATAGTGTTAAAATAAATCATGTATTCACCTTCACGCCATGTCTGGTCCAAATCACTTGCACCTCGGGAGAACAAACCAAGCCATAGTCCTAGACGTGACAATTTGTTGGTTTTCTGACATGGACTTGTTTCTTCAGCATTGTCCACACGTTTAAGTCAGGATTTTGGGAAGGCCATTCTAAAACCTTAATTCTAGCCTGATTTAGCCATTCCTTTACCACTTTTGACATGTGTTTGGGGTCATTGTCCTGTTGGAACACCCAACTGCGCCCAAGACCCAACCTCCGGGCTGATGATTTTAGGTTGTCCTGAAGAATTTGGAGGTAATCCTCCTTTTTCATTGTCTCATTTACTCTCCGTAAAGCACCAGTTCCATTGGCAGCAAAACCGGCCCAGAGCATAATACTACCACCACCATGCTTGATGGTAGGAATGGTGTTCCTGGGATTAAAGGCCTCACCTTTTCTCCTCCAAACATATTGCTGGGTATTGTGGCCAAACAGCTCAATTTTTGTTTCATCTGACCACAGAACTTTCCTCCAGAAGGTCTTATCTTTGTCCATGTGATCAGCAGCAAACTTTAGACAAGATTAAGGTGTCGCTTCTGGAGCAAGGGCTTCCTTCTTGCATGGTAGCCTCTCAGTCCATGGCGATGCAAAACACTGACACCTGTGTTCCAACAGCTTCCAATTCATTGCAGACCTGCTTTTAGGTGGTTCTCGGTTGACTCTTGATCATCCTGACCAATTATCTCTGAGCAGCAGGTGATAGCTTGTGTTTTCTTCCTGATCGTGGCAGTGACAAAACTGTGCCATGCACTTTATACTTACGAACAATTGTCTGCACAGTTGCTCTTGGGACCTTAAGCTGCTTTGAAATGGCTCCAAGTGACTTTCCTGACTTGTTCAAGTCAATGATTCATTTTTTTCAGATCTGTGCTGAGTTCCTTTGACTTTCCCATTGTCACGTTTGTAACCAAGTCTAATGACTGCATCACATGAGCCCTATTTAAATGGGCTCAGAGAAGTCAACAGGTGTCGTCAATCATAATCACTCACATGAAGTTAAGAGGCAATGCCATGAAGCTAACTTGATTTGATTGTAACTTTTCTATGTCACCAAAATTGTATGTATACTTTTGACCCAGCAGATTTGGTCACATTTTCAGTAGACCCATAATAAATTCATAAAAGAACCAAACTTCATGAATGTTTTTTTGTGACCAACAAGTATGTGCTCCAATCACTCTATCACAGAAAAATAGGAGTTGTAGAAATTATTGGAAACTCAAGACAGCCATGACATTATGTTCTTTACAAGTGTATGTCAACTTTTGACCACGACTATGTATATATGTATATATGTATAGTTACTTAAACATGTAGTCGGCTTTCAGCCGCTGGCCAAATGTTTTTTAGCCCAATGTGGCCCCCAAGTCAGAAAGTTTGGACACACCTGCAATACAAAATATTTGGTCCAGGGACCCGCAAGGGTCTCAGTCATAAAAGTGTCAAAAATAAGTCATATATGAATTTTGAAAATTTTTTATTCAACGATTAAAATCTCTTGACAAACTTCAGATTAGTTGATATAAAGTTAAAAGTTTTTTTCTTTATGTTTTATCTTCGCAAAAAACAACAACCTGTTTTTAAAGGCAAAAAAACAAAATATGCAATATTTTCTCCTCCGAAAAATGTTCAAAGTGGAATATTTGATGTGAAGTAATTGGAGTCCTAAATATGCCAATAATTTATGACAACATTGATTTTGGGATTGATTTGAAATTCTTGGGAATCCAAAAAGGCCCCATTAATAAAAACATTAAAAAATACTATATTTTCCGGACTATAGAGCACACCGGTATATAAGCCACACCCACCAAATTTTAGAAAATAAAATAAAAATAAATTCCATAAATTAGTCGCACCAAACAATACGCCGCAGATATATATGTTGTGAAAATAGTTATTTACACAGAAACATTCTGTAAATGCTTATTTACATACTTTAATTATTTTCAAATGGTGTCTGTAACACGGCAGTAAAACGGCTGATCAAACAAAACAGAAGTCATGGTCATGGACTCACTAGCTGCGCAAGCTAGCTCTCCAATCAGCTAAACAGACTCAATAACTCCCCAGTGACGTTTTGGTGAATTCACTGAAGAATTTGTGAAAGTGAAACAATACAAAAAGAATGCCGTTGTAAGTTAATAATACTAACACAGACACTGGTGAATGTTTTAGCATATTAGCTAATGCTAATGATGTTAGCTTGATTACATTCTGATAGCATGTACAAATATGCATGAAAACACTCCTACAAACATCACACATGGGACGCGTTAGTAAGAAAGAATTCCATCCATCCATTTTCTACCGCTTATTCCCTTTGGGGTCGCGGGGGGCGCTGGAGCCTATCTCAGCTACACGGGCGGATTGTTTTAGTTATATTGTAAAACTCACAAATGTTGCTTGGAGGGAGAAATGAAGAATCCATATGAGTAAAAACGCTATGGACTGCGAGAAGATGGAGCGACACTTCTACTTCCCGGTTTGAAAGCACTGAATGGAAGGACACTGCAGCACTTACAGTGAGCGAACTCGTCCAAAAGATGGCGTCGTAGCACAAACAATAAAACACATTGTCAGTTTGCCTGTTTTTTTTAAACTATTTTTGAAGAAAAATCGATAAATTAGCGACACCGTTTTATAAGCCGCAGGGTACAAAGTGTGGGAAAATAGTAGCGGCTTATAGTCCGGAATTTACAGTAAGTCATGTTTACTTTCAACACTTCATCTCTAGATTTATCCATTGACGATTTTTTTAAATTTGTTTTATTTTCCTTTTTGTCAGAGAAAAGTTAGCTTTTTTTTATATGGCAAACACACAAAATATTCAATATTTTCCCCACAAAAAATATTTCAAAGTGTAATATTTGATGTGACGTAATTGGGATCTTGAATAGTACAATAATTCATAACAACATTGATTTTGGTTAAAAGTTTTAAGGAAAAAAAACCATCTTTGTGTCATTAAAATGAAACATTTTAAAAATGTTCTCCTTACATTTCACCTGTAAGCTCTTTTATTCCACTTGTTTAAGTAATAATATTTTTAGAATGTGCCGCGGGACATTAAAAAAATTAAATGCGGGGCCGCACTTTGGACACCCTAGATTTAGCACCTCAAATTACAATAGAATTACAATTGTTACATGGATTTAAAATGCCCTTTATCAACAAAAAAAAGGTGTTTTTAGAATTGAGCTCGCGGTCATTTTGGGGAAGTCATATCCTGGGATAGTCACATGACTGTCACATGACCACCGCTGTTCAAATCAAGCAAGAAGTGGTATATTTGAACAGCGTGAAAGAGTCTTGTGGGTTAAATATTGTTGAAATGTTCATCATTGTTGTCTGTTCATGTTGGAATAAATTCTCCTTTTCCTTCGCCAGCTTTCTTAAATAAATACCCCATTGGTGAGTTGGAATTATGAGAAAAAAAGTTGAAATTATGAGATAAAAAATTGAAATTATGAAATAAAAAGTCAAAATTATGAGGGAAAAAATCAAAATTATGAAATAAGTCAAAATTACGAAATAAAAAGTCAAAATCATAGGAAAGTCATAATTATGAGACAAACAAGTCGAAATTATGAGACGAGTCAAAATTATAAGATGAAAAGTCGAAATGATAAGAAAGTCATAATTATGAGATAAAAAGTCGAAATGATGAGATAAAAAGTAGAAGTCATGAGATAAGACAGTCAAAAGTATAAGATAAAGAGTCATAATTATGAGATAAAAAGTCAAAATTATGAGACAAGGAGTCAAAATTATAAGATAGTCATAATTATGTGATAAAAAGTCGAAATTATAAGACAGTCATAATTATGTGGTAAAAAGTCGAAATTATGACAAAAAGTCGAAATTATGAAATACAAAGTCTAAATTATGAGATAAAAAGTCTAAATTATAAGAAAGTCATGATTATGAAATTTAAAAAAAAAAGGTCGAAATTATGAGATAAAAAAAATCAAATTTATGAGATAAAAAGTCAAAATTATGAGATAAAAAACCAAAACATAAGGAAGTCATAATTATGAGATAAAAAAAGTTGAAATTATGGGATAAAAAGTCAAAATTATGAGACAAGGAGTCAAAATTATAAGATATAAAGTCGAAATTATAATAGTCATAATTATGAGATAAAAAGTCGAAATGGTGAGATAAAAAGTAGAAATCATTAGATAAGACAGTCAAAGGTATAAGATAAAGAGTCATAATTATGAGATAAAAAGTCAAAATTATGAGACAAGAAGTCAAAATTATAAAATAAAAAGTCAAAATTATAAAAATTAAAAGTCTAAATTATAAGACAGTCATAATTATGAGATAAAAAGTCTTAATTATGACAAAAAGTCTAAGTTATGAAATAAAAAGTCTAAATTATGAGATAAAAAGTCTAAAATATAAGAAAGTCATGATTATGAGATAAAAAAGTCGAAAGTGTGGGATAAAAAGACAAAATTATGAGATAAAAAGTTGAAAGTATAAAATCAAATTCGAAATTACGAGATACAAAGTCTAAATGATAAGAAAGTCATAATTATGAGATAAAAAGTCAAAATTATGAGATAAAAAGTCAAAATTATGATGTAAAAAGTCAAAATTATGAAATATAGTCAAAACTATGACATACAAAGTCAAAATTATGACATAAAAAAGTCAAATTTACGAGATAAAAAGTCAAAATTACGAGATAAAAAAATCGAAATTATAATCTAGGAATCGAAATTATGAAATAAAAAAGGCGAAATTATAAAGCAGTCATAATTATGAGATAAAAAAGTCGAAATTATGCAATAAAGTCTAAACTGTAAAAAAGCCATAGTTATGAGATAAAAAAAAAGCGAAATTATGAGATAAAAAAATCAAAATTATGAGATAACGGAGTCAAATTTTTGAGATAAAGAGTCGAAATTATGAGATAAAAAGTAAAAATTATGAGATAAAAAGCCAAAATATAAGGAAGTCATAACTATGAGATAAAAAGTCGAAATTATGACATAAAAAGTTGAAATAATGAAATAAAATTTAAAATTAGGATATAAAAAGTCAAAATGATATGAAAGTCAAAATTATGAGATAAAAAGTCAAAATTATGAGAGAAAAAGTCTAAATTATGACGTAAAAAGTCTAAATGATGAAATAAAGTCAAAACTATGACATATGAAGTCAAAATTCTGACATAAAAAGTCAAAATTATAAAATAAAAAGTCGAAATTATGAGATAAAGTCAAAATTATGAGATAAAAAGTTGAAATTATGACGTAAAAAGTCTAAATGATTAAATAAAGTCAAAACTATGACATACAAAGTCAAAATTTCGACATAAAAAGTCAAAATTATGAAATAAAAAAATCGAAATTATGAGCTAAAAAAAAATCGAAATAAAGAGATAAAAAGTTTAAATTATAATCTAGTAATCGAAATGATGAAATAAAAAGTCGAAAGGATGCAATAAAGTCTAAACTATAAGAAAGCCATAATTATGAGATAAAAAAGTCGAAATTATGAGATAAGGGAGTCAAAATTATGAGATAAAAAGTCAAAATCATGAGATAAAAAGTCGAAATTATGAGATAAAAAATTCAAATTATGAGATAAAAAGCCAAAATATAAGGAAGTCAAAATATGAGATAAAAAGTTGAAATAATGAAATTAAATTGAAAATTACGAGATAAAAAGTCTAAATGATAAGAAAGTCATAATTATGAGATAAAACGTCTAAATTATGACATAAAAAGTCAAAATTGTGAAAAAAGTCAAAATTATGAAAAAAGTCAAAATTATGAGATAAAATGGAAAAATGATGACATAAAAAGTCAAAATTATGAGATGAAAAGTCAAAATTATGAGATAAAAAGCCAAAATATAAGGAAGTCAAAATTATGAGATAAAAAGTTGAAATAATGAAATTAAATTCAAAATTACGAGATAAAAAGTCTAAATTATAAGAAAAACATAATTATGAGATAAAACGTCTAAATTATGACATAAAAAGTCAAAATGATGAAAAAAGTCAAAATGATGAAAAAATCAAAATTATTAGATAAAATGGAAAAATGATGACATAAAAAGTCAGAATTATGAGATGAAAAGTCGAAATTATGAGATACGTCAAATTTACTGGGTAAAAAGTCAACATTATGCCATAAGTAAGTTTGAAATATGAGACAAAAGTCATAATTATGAGATAAAAAGTCGAAATGATGAGATAAAAAAGTTTGCGTTTCCACAACTTTGTGTTCACTGTGAGGGTGAAAAACCAGCTGGGTATTAAAATGATTTCACTGTGCGAGTTAAAGTCATTGTGAGGCCCTCTCCTTAGCCCTGTGTGGTGACAACATGGCTGATTACCCGAGGAGCAGCATGAGCGGGCTTGACCTCTGACCACTTAAGAAGTCATTAAACATGAGCTGCAGGAGCTCCTGGGAGGAAGAATCTGGACCGTGTTCTGCAGCAGCGGCCTCTAGTGGAACCTCATGGAAAAGCAGTAACAAGTAACACCGAGTAAGGGGGACACAAGGGGGTCCAAGGGGGGGCTTTGCGGAGGGCAGAGGGATGACATCACAAAGGGGGCGTGACCAAAATACACCACTTGCTCAAGGGGTATGGTGTCACAAGTGGTGACCGGAATTGAAACCGGAAGTAGGTATGCGGCATAACTGCCTTCCTTTTTTTTTTTTTTAATAATCCACAATTTTTTTGTATTCCAGACATCAAAATAATTTATGACGGAGATTGTTTTTTTCTCTTGTAGTTTTTTAAGATTAAGATTTTTGTTTTAAAACAAACACAGCAGGGGGGGCTGCTATGTTTGGAATGGATTGAAACTGAAACTTAACTTGGTGAGAGTGTGTGTGTGTGTGTGTGTGTGTGTACACGCTCTGCCTGTACTTCATGACATCATTAAAAATGATACCTGTGTTACATTCATGGTCGTTCAGAAAATTTTGTTTTTTAAACTGTTTTTTATTTTTTTTATTTTTGTTTTCAGCAACAAAATAATGGCAGCCATTAACGGAACAAATAAAATGTACACAAATATTACTGTATTGATAAGAATTATTCTGTGTCTTTTGTTTTTACCATACCATATTAAGATGGTCCCATATACCCATGTTTTGACAGCGATATCATTTTTATACTTCTACGGGACCCAAAAAGGTCCTACTGATAAAAGGGTTAAAAAATAAGTCATACTCTTTTCTTTTCTTTTTTACTTTCAACACTTAAGACTCGAGATCAACTTATATTCGTCAATTATAAGTTTTTATTACTTTTTCATATTTTATTTTTGCTTGTTTTATGCTCTTTCTGTCAAACAACACTTTATTTTTAGTGGCAAACACACAAAATCAGCAATATTTCCCTCAGTGTAATATTTGTAAGTAATTGGAGCCCTGAATAGGTCAATCATTTATAACAAAATTGATTATGATTAGTGAAGAAAAATCCATAAATTAGCGACACCGTTTTATAAGCCGCAGGGTCCAAAGTGTAGGAAAAAAGTAGTGCCTTATAGTCCGGAATTTAAAGTAAGTCATATATTTATTGTTTTTTCATTTTTACTTTTAACACTTAAATCTCTTGATCAACTTCTTTTCGTCAATTGTAGGTTTTTAATTACTTGTTTATGTTTTTTTTGTTTGTTTTATACTCTTTCTGTCAAAGAAAAGTTCCACAAAAAATATTTTAAAGTGGAATATTTGATATGAAGTAATTGGAGCCTTAACTAGGTCAATAATTCATAATAAGATTTATTTTAAATAATTATTGTTTTTTGAGCAATGACAGTTTAAGAAAAAAAATCACACTATAATTCTAGGGGACCCAAAAGGGTCCCACCGATAAAATAAGTTATATATATATATATATATATATATATATATATATATATATATATATATATATATATATATATATATATATATATATATACATATATATATATATATATATAATTTTTTTTATTTTTATTTATTTTTTATTTTTTTTATTTTAACACTTAAGTCTCTAGATCAACTTCTATTCGTCAATTATACGTTTTTATTACCTTTTAAAGTTTTTTTTTTGCTTGTTTTATGCTCTTTCTGTCAAACAAAACGATGTTTTTTCCCCAGTGTAATATTTGTAAGTGAGTGTAGCCTTGAATAGGTCACTAATTCATTGATTTAATTTTATTTATTTTTTTTTTGAGCAAGGACAGTTTAAGAAAAAAAATCACACTATAAATGTTTTATTTTTTTTACTTTCAACACTTAAGTCTCTAATTTAACTTCTATTCGTCAATTATAAGTTGGTATTACTTTTCTTTCTTTTTTTTGCTTGTTTATGTTCTTTTTGTCAAAGAAAACTTTGTTTTTTATGGCAAACTCAAAAAATAAGCAACATTTTCCCATAGTGTAATATTTGTAAGTAATTGGAGCCTTGAATATGTCAATAAATCATAAAAACATTGATTTAAATTATTATTTTTTGAGCAAAGACAGTTTAAGAAAAAAATCACACTATAAATCTAAGGGACCCAAAAGGTTTTTTAAGTGTTAAAAATAAGTTGTTTTTTTACTTTCAATACTTAAGATTCTAGATCAACTTATATTCGCCACTTATACATTTTTATTACTTTTTAAAGGGTGTTTTTTTTTTGCTTTTCTTATGCTCTTCCTGTCAAAGAAAACTTTGTTTTTTATGGCAAACACACAAAAATAAGCAATATTGCCCCCAGTGTAATATTTGTAAGTAAATGGAGCCTTGAATAGGTAAATCATTCATAACAACATTGATTTTAAGTTATAATTGTTTTTTGAGCAATGACAGTTTAAGGAAAAAAAACACTATAATTGTAGGGGTCCCAAAAGGGTCCCACCGATAAAATAAGTAATATATATATATATATATATATATATATATATATATATATATATATATTTATTTTTTTATTTTATTTTTTTTTTTACTTTCAACACTTAAGTCTCTAGACCAACTTCTATTCGTCAATTATACGTTTTTATTACTTTTTAAAGTTTTTTTTTGCTTGTTTTATGCTCTTTCTGTCAAACAAAATGTTGTTTTTTATGGCAAACACACAAAATAAGTATTACATTTTTTTGTTCGTTTTTTTTCTTTTTTTTGGAGCAAGGACTGTTCAAATCACACTATATACATCTAGGGGACCCAAAAGGGACCCACTGATAAAAGTGTTTATCATTTTTTTTTTTTTTTTTTTTTTTTGCTTTCAACACTTAAGTCTCTAATTTAACTTCTATTGGTCAATTATAAGTTTTAGTACTTTTTTTTTTAAATGTTTTTTTTGCTTATTTATGCTCTTTCTGTCAAAAAAAACATAGTTTTTTTTACAACCAAAATTAGCAATATTTCCCACAGTGTTATATTTGTAAGTAATTGGAGCCTTGAATAGGTCAATAATTCATAACAACATTGATTTTAAATTATTATTGTTTTTTGAGCAATGACAGTTTAAAAAAAAATCACACTATAATTGTAGGGGACACAAAAGAGTCCCACTGATAAAATAAGTAACATATATATATATATATATATATATATATATATATATATATATATATATATATATATATATATATATATATATATATATATATATATTTATATATATATATATATATATATATATATATATATATATATATATATATATACACATATTTTTATTTATTTTTTATTTATTTATTTATTTTATTTTTTTTACTTTCAACACTTAAGTACCTAGACCAGCGTCAATTGTACATTTTTATTACTTTTGACAGGTTTTTTTTGTTGCTTGTTTTATGCTCTTTCTGTCAAACAAAACGTTATTTATTTATGGCAAACACACAAAATAAGCAATATTTCACCCAGTGTAATATTTGTAAGTGAGTGTAGCCTTGAATAGGTCAATAATTCATAACAACATTGATTTAAAAAAAATTTTACATTTTTTTTTTTTTTTGAGCAAGGACAGTTCAAATCACACTATAAATCTAGGGGACCCAAAAGGGTCCCACTGATAAAAGTGTTAAAAATAAGTTGTAATTTTTTTTATTTTTTTTTACTTTCAACACTTAAGTCTCTAATTTAACTTCTCTTGGTGAATTATAAGTTTTAGTACCTTTTTTTTTTTAATGTTTTTTTGCTTGTTTATGCTCTTTCGTCAAAATAAAACGTCGTTTTTTTACAACCAAAATTAGCAATATTTCCCGCAGTGTTATATTTGTAAGTAATTGGAGCCTTGAATAGGTCAATAATTCATAACAACATTGATTTTAAATTATTATTGTTTTTTGAGCAATGACAGTTTAAAAAAAAATCACACTATAATTGTAGGGGACACAAAAGAGTCCCACTGATAAAATAAGTAACATATATATATATATATATATATATATATATATATATATATATATATATATATATATATATATATATATTTATATATATATATATATATATATATATATATATATATATATATATATATATATATATACACATATTTTTATTTATTTTTTATTTATTTATTTATTTTTTTTTTTTTACTTTCAACACTTAAGTACCTAGACCAGCGTCAATTGTACATTTTTATTACTTTTGACAGGTTTTTTTTGTTGCTTGTTTTATGCTCTTTCTGTCAAACAAAACGTTATTTATTTATGGCAAACACACAAAATAAGCAATATTTCACCCAGTGTAATATTTGTAAGTGAGTGTAGCCTTGAATAGGTCAATAATTCATAACAACATTGATTTAAAAAAAATTTTACATTTTTTTTTTTTTTTGAGCAAGGACAGTTCAAATCACACTATAAATCTAGGGGACCCAAAAGGGTCCCACTGATAAAAGTGTTAAAAATAAGTTGTAATTTTTTTTATTTTTTTTTACTTTCAACACTTAAGTCTCTAATTTAACTTCTCTTGGTGAATTATAAGTTTTAGTACCTTTTTTTTTTTAATGTTTTTTTGCTTGTTTATGCTCTTTCGTCAAAATAAAACGTCGTTTTTTTACAACCAAAATTAGCAATATTTCCCGCAGTGTTATATTTGTAAGTAATTGGAGCCTTGAATAGGTCAAGAATTCATAACAACATTGATTTTAAATTATTATTGTTTTTTGAGCAATGACAGTTTAGAAAAAAATCACACTATAATTGTAGGGGACACAAAAGAGTCCCACCGATAAAATAAGTAACATATATATATATATATATATATATATATATATATATATATATATATATATATATATATATATATATATATATATATATATATACATATATTTTTATTTTTATTTTTTATTTTTTATTTTATTTATTTATTTATTTTTACTTTCAACACTTAAGTATCTAGACCAACGTCAATTATACATTTTTATTACTTTTGAAAGGTGTTTTTTTGCTTGTTTTATGCTCTTTCTGTCAAACAAAACATTGTTTTTTTATGGCAAACACACAAAATAAGCAATATTTCCCCCAGTGTAATATTTGTAAGTGAGTGTAGCCTTGAATAGGTCAATAATTCATAACAACATTGATTTAAAAACATTTTGACATTTTTTTTTTTTGAGCAAGGACCGTTCAAATCACACCATAAATCTAGGGGACCCAAAAGGGTCCCACTGATAAAAGTGTTAAAAATAAGTTGTAATTTTTATTTATTTTTTACTTTCAACACTTAAGTCTCTAATTTAACTTCTATTGGTCAATTATAAGTTTTAGTACTTTTTTAAAAATGTTTTTTTGCTTGTTTATGCTCTTTCTGTCAAAAAAACCTGTAGTGTTTTTACAACCAAAATTAGCAATATTTCCCGCAGTGTTATATTTGTAAGTAATTGGAGCCTTGAATAGATCAATAATTCATAACAACATTGGTTTTGACCCCCTGACCTAAAGGCACCGTTCAAAAGACTTGGCTCGTTCGCGAACGTCCCATCTCTACGACGTGAGGGAGTGCCCAGTTGAATAACGCGGGGTGCATCCATCGCGTTTATCTTCTTCTGGCAGAATAAAAGCCAAATTCTCAGGCGTTCTTACTCCGCCAAAACGTGAGTTTCAAGTCGACGCGCCTTTTCAACGCTCCACTTTTTCACGGGGCGTAGTCTCATCCGAGGTTTGAGGCTAATCTCGGCTAGCGGACGATAGCATCTGCTCCAGTTTGGCGGCAGCCGTCAAAAGTTTGCGCCTTAATGCGCTTAGCTACTCCGAAATGTCCCACTTGTCACGCCGACTGCTGATGCGGCAGCCGCTGTTTATTCCGCGCGCGATCAAGGGGCGTCACGCAAATTCATTAGCGTATGCAAATGTGGGCGATTACAATTATCTTTGCGTCGTGACGGCGGAGAGCTCCAACCTCGGCATGTCCCCCCGGCCCACTCCCACCTCGCCGCGAGTTACACTCTGCATTCAAACTAATCACGCCTTGTCTGCCTTTTCCTAATTAGCCGGAACGTTCTCGGATGCCAATTAGCAGGTCTGAAGAAAAGGCTGCGTTGTCTTTAATCAGAGCCCGTGCAGGTGTGCGGCTCGCCATGTCGCCGCTGCCACTGGAAAGTGTTTATTCCCGCTAATGAATCGTATTAACACATGCAGATGAGCGGGATCGCGCGAAGAAGGCACAAGATATTTTTACTCCTCTTCTCCTCTGGGCGTTTCCTGGCAGACAAAAGACTCCAAATAAAGCCCCGAGTTATGAGCCAATCGACACGATCCTTGATAGAAAGTATCGCGTTCATTCAAGAGTTCTCACGCCGACAGATCGCGTTCTATTTTGGTCCTGTCCCTTTAAGAAAGTCCTCCCGCACCCCAGGGCTGTCCAAAGTGGGCCCGGGGGACATTGTTTAAAGCAGTGTTTTTCAACCTTTTCTGAGCCGAGGCACTTTTTTTTTTCATCGAAAAAAATGCGGAAGCGCACCACCAGTAGAAAACATCAAAAAAATTAAACTCAGCAGCCGATATTGTTGCATATGAATTCAAACCAAAACCAAGCATGCATCACTATAGCTCTTGTCTCAAAGTAGGTGTACTGTCACCACCTGTCAGAGGTGTGGACTCGAGTCACATGACTTGGACTCGAGTCAGACTCGAGTCAAGAATTTGATGACTTTAGAGTCGACTTGACAAAATGTAAAGAGACTTGCAACTCGACTTAGACTTTAACATCAATGACTTGTGACTTCACTTGGACTTGAGCCTTTTGAATTGACAAGACTTGCTACTTTCCCCAAAACCCAAATATTAAAAAGTGATTCAGGAGCGCTCCGTATCTTTCATTTTGTACAAGTGTATCTGTCAGCGTGTGTGCTCTCAGTTCAACAGCCAATCAAATTACATCCACGTTGTTTTCATCCATCCCATCCATCCATTTTCTACCGCTTATTCCCTTTGGGGTCGCGGGGGGCGCTGGAGCCTATCTCAGCTACAATCTGGCGGAAGGCGGGGTACACCCTGGACAAGTCGCCACCTCATCGCAGGGCCAACACAGATAGACAGACAACATTCACACTCACATCCACACACTAGGGACCATTTAGTGTTCCCACAGCATTCATCCAATCAAATTGCAGGACAACCAACGAAGAAGAATTGTCACACAACGCGCCAGTTAGAAAAAATATGCCAAAGTTGGTTTCGTTCGGGTATAAAAGCTACGACTTGGTCAACAAAAAACGAATTGCGGTATCCAATACATGCAGTTCGAAGATTACAGACTTCGTTCGACATTTGAAGATGAACAAAGAACGGTAAGTTTTGAATGTAAGCTAACTATTGGCTAACTATTGGCTAAGTAACGTGACTTTTATTTGCTGTGTAGTTAAATCAGTCAGGCTGTAGACTCACTGCTAACGTTATAACCATAGACATCTTATAAGTAGACGCAGCACCAAGCGCTACTGCCTACTGGCGCTGACGAGACGCGGGGCCGCCATCTTGGAGTGGTGATCCGCTCCACTCAGTGCAATTCATTTGGCAGGAGCAATGAACTGTCAGCGCATTTAATTCATCTTACCTCACTGAATACCACTGATTTGTACGTGCTTTTTTGTCATACGTGTAGCTATGATAAAGGACACATGTTTTGGTGTGTTTTCTTATTCATAGTTTGCTTAACAGTAATAGAATATTCTTATATGCTATAAAACACCAGACGTCCGAGATCAAAACTGGGAATATAATCCCAGAGAAAGGGGAAAAAAACGGTCAGCTATTTTTAAGTTGAAGAAACAATATGATTAGGTTATATATACGAACGTATATCCTACATAAACAATGTATGAATACATTAGATATTTATATATCTTAGGGACCTATAGACTGTATCTCTGTTGCTTCAGCAGCAGAGAGTTTATTCTGTCTTGACACTTTGTATTGATATTTTCTATTACATTCTTCCCTTAAATGATAATGTTTACAGTGATTGTTTTATATTTATTTTGTATGTATGTTGCTTTGGATAAAAGCGTCTGCCAAATACTTAAACATAAACATTTATATATATATATATATATATATATATATATACTTTATATATATATATACTTTATATATATATATATATATATATATATATATATATATATATATATATATATATATATATATATATATATATATATATATATATATATATATATCCATACATACATGTATATATACATACACACACACGCACACATACATATACCAGTGACGTGCGGTGAGGTTGATGGCTGGTGAGGCACTGACTTCATCACAGTCAGATTTACAAACATATGAACCCTAAAGAGTATCTTATTCACCATTTGATTGGCAGCAGTTAAAGGGTTATGTTTAAAAGCTCATACCAGCATTCTTCCCTGCTTGGCACTCAGCATCAAGGCTTGGAATTGGGGGTTAAATCACCAAAAATGATTCCCGGGCGCGGCGCCGCTGCTGCCCACTGCTCCCCTCACCTCCCAGGGGGTGATCAAGGGGATGGGTCAAATGCAGATGACAAATTTCATTACACCTAGTGTGTGTGTGACAATCATTGGTACTTTAACTTAACTTTAACTTTACACATACAAACTGTAGCACACAAAAAAGCACATTTAATAAAAATAAAACGTTATTATGGTCTTACCTTTACTTATAAATGAAGTCCATGCGCAGCTCCTTTTCAACAAAAGCATCGATAACTTGTTTATAAAAGTCTTCCTTATCTTTCTTCAGTTTTAAAAGTCTCTCTGTCTAGATGGAGATCTTTCTTTAATTATTACCCCCTGCTTCGATTGAAAGTCCAGTTTAGAAAACTGTTTTATTTTAGATATGTAATCCTCCATGTTAAAAGTCCAGGCAAGAGGAAAAAATAAACGATCGCTGCTAATTGTTGCTGCTTGTTGTCACTTATTCTGCAGCCGAGTAGTCGCAAGAATGATCTCTGGGATCACTAGCGCCCTCTACCACCAGGAGGCGGGATTACTGCGAGCCTCACACAGTGCGTCTTCGCAGCCGTTTTATGATCGCTCAGCACAAGAAATACGTTACACACATACCACCTACTCAGTGGCCTAGTGGTTAGAGTGTCCGCCCTGAGAACGGTAGGTTGTGAGTTCAAACCCCGGCCGAGTCATACCAAATACTATAAAAATGGGACCCATTACCTCCCTGCTTGGCACTCAGCATCAAGGGTTGGAATTGGGGGTTAAATCACCAAAAATGATTCCCGGGCGCGGCACCGCTGCTGCCCACTGCTCCCCTCACCTCCCAGGGGGTGATCAAGGGTGATGGGTCAAATGCAGAGGACAAATTTCACCACACCTAGTGTGTGTGTGACAATCATTGGTACTTTAACTTTAACTTTAACAGTTGTTGACAAAATACACTGTACATTATATACCTCAGCTAACTAGACTATGGGAATGTATAATATAATTCATATAGCAATACGATCTCACTGCACAGCAGGCCAGCAGTTAGCCGAGTCATTGTGCAATCCACGGTGAGGCTCAACTCAGTGACGTGCCTCAACTGGCTGCTTATGACCGCAAGTCTCTTCTCAGTATTTGAACGGCAAATGTGAAAATTCTGCGATTTTGAATAAAAATAATCTAAAACTGGTGAAGTTAAATGGAAAATAACTTTATAGTATAATCACTGGATACATATAACAATTTAATTTTTCTTTTTTCTTTTTACATTTTGTTTCTTTCCATGATGGCACGTCAGGCCCCGCCTCACCTGCCTCTCCTGACTGCACGTCACTGATACATATATACATATATATATATATATATATATATATATATATATATATATATATATATATATATATATATATACATACATATATATATATATATATATATATATAAATATATATATATATATATATATATATATATATATATATACATATATATATATATATATATATATATATATATATATACATATATATATGTATATATATATATATATATATATATATATATATATATATATATATATATGTATATATATATATATATATATATATATATATGTATATATGTATCAGTGACTGATACATATATACATATATATATATATATATATATATATATATATACATATATATATATATATATATATATATTTATATATATATATACATATATATATATATATATATATATATATATACATATATATATATATATATATGTATATATATATATATATATATATATATATATATATATATATGTATATATATATATGTATATATATATATATATATATATATATATATGTATATATATATATATATATATATATATATATATATATATATATATATATATATATGCTGTGATGAGGTAGCAACTTGTCCAGGGTGTACCCCGCCTTCCATCCGAATGCAGCATAGACACCCTTAGACCCATAGACACACTTTTGGTTCCCCGAGACCTTTAAGTCTCAGAGTTTTTTTCAACTGTCATTTCTCATTTGTACTTGTTTAGTTAATCATCCATCCATCCATTTTCTACCGCTTATTCCCTTTGGGGTCGCGGGGGGCGCTGGAGCCTATCTCAGCTACAATCGGGCGGAAGGCGGAGTACACCCTGGACAAGTCGCCACCTCATCGCAGTTAATTAATTAGTTAATCATAATCTGTCAAATATACACAGCATCCTGTAATAATATCCCGTAAAAAAGGTGAATATATTATTTTTAAATGAGATAATTTTTTTTAGATAAAACCAAAAAATAAGATTATAAAAAAATATTTGAAATATATAAATTAAATAGAAATAATGAATAAATAAGATCATAAATTAGTCAGAATAATAGTAATAATAGCAATAAATAAAAACTAACCTGAGAAGAGTTAGATCAGTAAAAAGCCTGATTAAAAAGGTGTGCCTTTAATTTGTTTTCATTAATTTATAATTTATATATGTCAATATGATTTA
>NC_084567.2:14367500-14385000 GCF_033978685.3 Nerophis lumbriciformis | reverse complement strand
GGGGAAAGGTGCAGTTTCCCTTTAATTAAGAGCGGCGCTAGACAACGAGCTCACAGTTCGATTCCTTCACGTCGCCTTCACGTCCTCCGACACCAACGTCGGTCTAGTCTTGTCGGAGTGGAAAGAAGGACCCGATCGGGGGGCGGGGGTAGGGGGGGGGGGGGGGGTGTTCTAGTCAGTGTTAAGTCAAGCAGGAACCCTCCATGTTGCTAATTTATTTACAGATTTAATTAGACGGATCGAGGCCTCGCAGATATAAGATGTTGCCAGCGTTACAGCACTTTAATTATGCTAGCAGGCTCCTGATCCCTGCGCTCCTCTGTCTGGGGAGCCAGTTAATTAAAATCCTCATTATTTTACTTTTAATTAGTTCCCCCCCCCCTCCCCCTCTTTTGTTTCCTTTCACCATATGCCCGTGTTCGCCGGTCAAATTAACGTAATTGAGCTAATTAAGCCGATCGCTTTAATTATTCAAAGCGTTCCGATTGGCCGGGAGAACTCCTGCCGACGTTTCCTGCAAGACCACTCTTTGGGCTCCTCCGCCCGTGGGGTGTGGCACACGGAGTAGTCAAACGGATCCCTTTGTTGGATGGCGGCGCGAGCATGTGTCGTTGCCCCCCACCCCCACGCCTCCCAGACACCAGGGGGCGACTGTGCTGGTTCCAGGGTGGGAAGACGGGAAGTGCCAAAGGTGGGCAGAGGGGCCAAAACATTTTTTTCTCTCAGGCCCCACCCAGGAAGAGGAAACCACGACCATAAATGGTAGGGGTGCAAAAAAAGAATCAATTCACATCCGGATCACGATTTTTATTCATCCTGATTCTAAATCAATTAAAAATTCAATTTAGAAAAATATATATGTAACTTTTTTTTTTATATAAGAATTCATTTTTAAAAGGACGTAGTTTTTTTATATATATATATATATATATATATATTTTTTTTTATATATATATATATATATATATATATATATATATATATATATATATATATATATATATATATATATATATATTTTTTTTTTTTTTTTTTTTTTTTTTTTTTTTTTAATCTATTTTATTTTATTTATTATTTTTTTAAGTTTCATTTTAATTACTAAACCAAACCCGAATCAATTTGAATCAAGAATCGATTCTGAATCCAGTTGTCACCTCCGGGAATCGGATCAAATCTTTAGGGGCCCAATGATTCACACCCTTATATATATATATATATATATATATATATATATATATATATATATATATATATATCCATCCATCCATCCATCCATTTTCTACCGCTTATTCCCTTCGGGGTCGCGGGGGGCGCTAGAGCCTATCTCAGCTACAATCGGGCGGAAGGCGTTGTACACCCTGGACAAGTCGCCACCTCATCGCAGGGCCAACACAGATAGACAGACAACATTCACACTCACATTCACACACTAGGGCCAATTTAGTGTTGCCAATCAACTTATCCCCAGGTGCATGTCTTTGGAGGTGGGAGGAAGCCGGAGTACCCGGAGGGAACCCATGCAGTCACGGGGAGAACATGCAAACTCCACACAGAAAGATCCCGAGCCTGGGATTGAACCCCAGCAGGCCCGGCCCTAACCAATATGGCGCCCTAGGCAAAATTTTAGGTGGCGCCCCCCCACATCGGCATTGAAGTGTATATACTCAGAAGAAACCGAATAGCTTTGTCTTTGACCTTCTTTTTTTTTACTTACAACTATACCTAATATATAAAGGGGTGGAAAAGTGACTATTACCTGCAGGGCAAACATTAGCTAACCAGAAGGCAATAACAATGTAAACAAAAAACACCTGCTTAAAAGATCTAATACAAATGTCCCCGAGGAATGTAAGGTGGGAGTACAGTAATTACCTAACGTTACATTATTATTTTCCATAACAATTTAGCCCCCTCCACAATATTAACCCGACGTTAAAACAGAACTAGCTATTTATTGATTAGCAATTGCCGAATCATGTAACATTAGCTTAATGCTAAAAAGCCAGGTTACTATCACATTCTGTAACAAACAAATAATTTCATGTAGGCTAACGTTACCTACCTGCTACCTCTGTCTTTTCTTGTTTCTCCTTCTCTTCTTTTCTCTTTTTTCTTCCCTGGGCACCTGACAGTTTTGGCCGTTTTGACATGTTGTGTTGATTTTTTGATGTGGTGACGTCCAAAAAGAGTCATGATACGGGAAGGGAGGGGGCGCACCGTGCGGGGGTGGGGGGTGGGGGGGAGGGGGGGGGGGGGGCGTAATGTTGAAACAAATAATATTTCTATTAAATAGGCTTTACTTTGCATTTTAATTAACGTGGGATTATTTTTTTGTATTTAGAAATAATAGTATCAACTTTTTTTTCTTTTTTTTTTTTTCTCCAACATTTGTGGCACTGGCGTGGCGCCCCCTGATGGACGGCGCCCTTAGCATTTGCCTATACGGCCTATGCCACGGGCCGGCCCTGAACCCCAGACTACTCAGCACCTTCGTATTGTGAGGCAGATGCACTAACCCCTCTTCCACCGTGCTGCCCTATATATATATATATATATATATATATATATATATATATATATATATATATAGTAACATTTTATGCTAATGTTAGCATGCTAACAGTCCTGTTTATTAAACTTAATTTTGTTGCATCTTCAACTTTTCACCAACTTAAGTATACAAAGTTTTAACAAATTAAAAAACAGAGTGACATAACTTGGTACATGTTATGCTAATGGTTAGCATGCTAACATTCCTGTTTATTAAACCTAATTTTGTTGCATCTTCAACTTATCACCAACTTAAGTATACCAAGATTTCTGGCCAATTTTGCCCCCGTACACCTCAGAATCAAAACCTTGGTACGTGACACAAGCTAAATGTTACCCCAGAGTCATATACCTTGGTACTTGAAATATGCTAACTGTTATCATGCTAATATTAGCATACTAACTTCTTTTTTTAGCCAAATTTGCTCCGTACACCTCAGAGTCATAACGTTGTGACACAAACTAACTGTTAACATTAGCATGCTAACTTTCTTTGCTAATTTTACAATCGTATACCCCAGAATCATATACCTTGGTACTTGAAATATGCTAACTGTTAGCATGCTAATATTAGTATACTAACTTCTTTTTTTTGCCAAATTTGCTCCCTACACCTCAGTCATAACGTTGTGGCACAAGCTAACTGTTAACATTAGCATGCTAACTTTCTTTGCTAATTTTACAACCATATAAACCAGAGTCATATACTTTGGTACTTGAAATATGCTAACTGTTAGCATGCTAATATTAGCATACTAACTTCTTTTTTTTGCCAAATTTGCTCCGTACACCTCAGAGTCATAACGTTGTGACACAAGCTAACTGTTAACATTAGCATGCTAACTTTTTTTTTGCTAATTTTTACAACGTATACCCCAAAGTCATATAACTTGGTACTTGAAATATGTTAACTGTTAGCATGCTTATATTAACATGCTAAAATTTGTTGCCAGATTTGCCCCCTACGCCCCAGAATCAAAAACTCGGTATGTGACATAAGCTAAATGTTATTACGTTAACGTTAGCATTAGCATGCTAACTTTTTTTTCTAATTTTACAACCGTATACCCCAGAGTCATATACCTTGGTACTTGAAATATGTTAACTGCTAGCATGCTAATATTAGCATACTAACTTATTTTTTCTTGCCAAATTTGCTCCGTACACCTCAGAGTCATAACGTTGTGACACAAGCTAACTGTTAGCATTAGCATGCCAACTTTCTTTGCTAATTTTACACCCGTAAACCCCAGAGTCATATAACTTGGTACTTGAAATATGCTAACTGTTAGCATGCTTACATTAACATGCTACAATTTGTTGCCAGATTCGCCCCGCACACCCCAGAATCAAAAACTCAGTATGTGACACAAGCTAAATGTTATTACGTTAACGTTAGCGTTAGCATGCTAACTTTCTTTGCTGATTTTACAACCGTATACCCCAGAGTCATATACCTTGGTACTTGAAATATGTTAACTGTTAGCATGCTAATATTAGCATACTAACTTATTTTTTCTTGCCAAATTTGCTCCGTACACCTCAGAGTCATAACGTTGTGACACAAGCTAACTGTTAGCATTAGCATGCCAACTTTCTTTGCTAATTTTACACCCGTAAACCCCAGAGTCATATAACTTGGTACTTGAAATATGCTAACTGTTAGCATGCTTACATTAACATGCTACAATTTGTTGCCAGATTCGCCCCGCACACCCCAGAATCAAAAACTCAGTATGTGACACAAGCTAAATGTTATTACGTTAACGTTAGCGTTAGCATGCTAACTTTCTTTGCTGATTTTACAACCGTATACCCCAGAGTCATATACCTTGGTACTTGAAATATGTTAACTGTTAGCATGCTAATATTAGCATACTAACTTATTTTTTCTTGCCAAATTTGCTCCGTACACCTCAGAGTCATAACGTTGTGACACAAGCTAACTGTCAACATGTTAACATTGGCCTGCTAAATTTCTTAGTGAGTATACCCGAGAGTCATATAACTTGGTACTTGAAATACGCTAACTGTTAGCATGCTTACATTAACATGCTGAAAATGTTTTGCCAAATGTGCCCCAGTACACCCCAAAATAGAAACCCAGAGTCATATAACTTGGTGTGTGACACATGCTAACTGTTAGCATGCTAATATTAGCATGCTATTTTTTTATTTTTTTTATTTACCATTTGCATCCGCTTTGTGCTCTTTTTGTATCTGCACCCCATTTCAGGATGAATAAATATAACGATACAAATAAATCGTAATAAAACTCAAAGTTACAAAGTAAAAGTGTTCTTCAGAAAAGTACTCGAGTAAGTTGTAAAAGTATGTTGCATTAAAACTACTAACAAATATTCTAATGTTGGTATTGCTGATCATGTTTCCGTGTGTTGGACGAAAGTCTCCTTGGTCTGAGGCCGTCCTGCTGAAGACACGGTGAAACGGCACACCATCGCATTACACGCTTTTTGAAGAAGTGATGAGAAGCAGATGGCGGTTTTACTGCAAACCTCCTTTAGTTGAACTCCGTTTTCCCTTTCACTTTTTTAGCCTGACACACACACACACAATGTAATCATTGTAGTATCGACTATATTCGGCTCTTGTACTTGGTATCATTACAGTGGATGTTTGTATAGATCCACCCTTTTGTTTACATTGAGGAGCGCTAGCTTGCTGTTAGCGGTTAGCTATTGTGTCCTCCTATTGTGTAGTGAAGAATGTTTAGAATATATATACTTGTTTAAAAAAAAAAACGTATTTTATAACTATTAGTTAGCATTTCGATGACAAAAAAAATGTAGCGCTCTTTTTCAAAGGCAGTATTGTGCCTTTTTTAATGAAATAGTACTGCGGTACTTTATTGACTTATTTTTATCACCAACTTAATTATACAAAGTTTTAACAAATTTAAAAAAAACGGTGATATAACTTGGTACATTTTATGCTAACTGTTAGCATTCTAACATTCATGTTTAATGAACCTAATTTTGTTGCATCTTTATCTTATCACCAACTCAACTATACCAAGATTTAACAAATTAAAAAACAGTGATATAACCCCGAAAAGGACAAGCGGTAGAAAATGGATGGATGGATGCATAAATTGGTACATTTTATGCTACTGTTAGCCTGCTAACATTAATATTTATTAAACCTAATTTTGTTGCATCTTTATCTTATCACCAACTCAATTATACCAAGATTTAACTAATTAAAAAAACAGTGTTATAACTTGGTACATTTTATGCTAACTGTTAGCATTCTAACATTCATGTTTAATGAACCTATTTTTGTTGCATCTTTAACTTATCACCGACTTAATTATGCAAAAGTTTTAACAAATTAAAAAACAGTGACATAACTTGGTACATTTTATGCTAACTGTTAGCATGCTAAGATTCATGTTTATTAAACCGAATGTTGTTGCATGTCCAAATTATCACCAACTTAATTATACAAAGTTTTAACTAATTAAAAAACAGAGTGGCATAACTTTGTACATGTTATGCTAACTGTTAGCATGCTAACATTCATATTTATTAAACCTAATTTTGTTGCATCTTTATCTTATCACCAACTCAATTATACCAAGATTTAACAAATTAAAAAAACAGTGTTATAACTTGGTACATTTTATGCTAACTGTTAGCATTCTAACATTCATGTTTAATGAACCTAATTTTGTTGCATCTTTAACGTATCACCAACTTAATCATGCAAAAGTTTTAACAAATGGAAAAACAGCAATATAAATTGGTACATTTTATGCTAACTGTTAGCCTGCTAACATTAATGTTTATTAAACCTAACTTTGTTGCATCTTTATCTTATCACCAACTCAATTATACCAAGATTTAACTAATTAAAAAAACAGTGTTATAACTTGGTACATTTTATGCTAACTGTTGGCATTCTAACATTCATGTTTAATGAACCTAATTGTGTTGCATCTTTAACTTATCACTGACTTAATTATGCAAAAGTTTTAACAAATGAAAAAACAGTGATATAAGTTGGTACATTTTATGCTAACTGTTAGCATTCTAACATTCATGTTTAATGAACCTAATTGTGTTGCATCTTTAACTTATCACCGACTTAATTATGCAAAAGTTTTAACAAATGAAAAAACAGTGATATAAGTTGGTACATTTTATGCTAACTGTTAGCATGCGAACATTCATGTTTATTAAACCGAATGTTGTTGCATGTCCAAATTATCACCAACTTAATTATGCAAAAGTTTTAACAAATTAAAAAACAGTGACATAACTTTGTACATTGTATGCTAACTGTTAGCATGCTAACATTCATATTTATTAAACCTAATTTTGTTACATCTTTAACTTATCACCGACTTAATTATGCAAAAGTTTTAACAAATTAAAAAACAGTGACATAACTTTGTACATTTTATGCTAACTGTTAGCATGCTAGCATTCATATTTATTAAACCTACTTTTGTTGCATCTTTAAATTATCACCAACTCAATTATTCCAAGATTTAACAAATTACAAAACAGTGATATAACCCCGAAAGGGACAAGCGGTAGAAAATTTATGGATGGATGGATAAATTGGTATATTTTATGCTAATGTTAACCTGCTAACATTAATATTTAGTAAACCTAATTTTGTTGCATCTTTATCTTATCACCAACTCAATTATACCAAGACTTAACAAATTAAAAAACAGTGACATAAATTGGTACATTTTATGCTAATGTTAGCCTGCTAACATTAGCATAATCAGGTGACAGTATCATCTATCACGTTTGGTTGATTATTTGCATGGAGTGACAAGAGAAAGTAAAAATGAAGATATTGTGGATAAAAGAGGAAAACTCACCTGGATATTATGGCATTATCAGCCCTTTGCCGCACTCAACTTTTCTTTTCAAGCCTCGTTCGTCCCTTCCCTATTTGGGTGTTCAGAAACAGGTTGAAAGTAAAGTGCAGGACTGTATACCTAAAATGAATAACAAAATAATATTTAACTAGGTTTAATAACAATTAGTGCATAACATAAATTCACGTCCATACTTAAATAAGAATAGCAGGGCAAAATAATGTTACACAGACCACGTAACCTTATGCAAAAAAATTGTTCTCAGGTTTCTCTGTGTTTACATGTTCACACGTTATACTATTTTCTTACATATAATTAAGCATTTCTTATACATTCCTAATTTTTGCACCTTCATTTTAAGAGGTTATTGACTAGTGTGCAACTGATTTGTTTGATTTCAATGCTTGTATTGACATTTCCTTTCTGCCTTGATAGCTGAGGGCATTATAAGTTATAATAAATAAATTTTTCACCTGCTCCTTATTTTCCATTCTACCAGTTTCACGTATCGACACGAAGATGGCAGGAGATGTCAATCATGACAGGACGCACATAAAAGTCTCAAGAACCCATACCTCAAAACAAAAACGAAGTCGGCCATATTGGTTTCTGTCTGCCATTTTTAGTAACTAGGCTCCACAAGTTCAGATCTTATTTGTGACTTGTCTGCAGCCTTCTCCGTTTCTCAACACAAAGCCACAGTATTTAGACACTCTTGAATGATTTATTATTAGTTTGGGTTTTCCACCTTCTCTGCAGCTCTGCCTGTAGTTTTGTGCTTCTGCCTTTTCTTGTGCTGCAGTCATGTGTTTGATTGATTGCAATCATATTGGTGATTGTCACACCATCAGCCCTCTACGTTATTGCATTATGATCCAGTGATTCTGTCACCTTTATCTCCATCACTTTTTCATTTTGACACGTGGGGGGAAAAAACAACACCATTTGAGCTGCCAGCACATTTTGGGGTTCACTCAAGTCCACACAAGACTTGATTCTTTAAAAAAAAGAATCAGTCTGCTTTTGTGTTGCTTAGTCATCGCAGGCTCCTCCCACATCTTATGGCACAGCCTAAAACCCTTTGCAATTTATCATGTATCATCTGTCTAGTACAGGGGTGTGTGTGTATATATATATATATATATATATATATATATATATATATATATATATATATATTCATGTATATGTATATATATATATATATATATATAATATTCATATATATAAATAATACATATTTATATACATACACATATTTATATATAATGTATATATAATATATATAGTATATATAAAAATATGTATTTTTGTATATATATAAATAAACACATATTTTTATATAATATATATATATATTATATATACATATTATATATAAATATTATATATATATAAATATTAATATATATACATATATAAATATGTGTATATATATATATATAAATATTCATATATATACATATATACGTATATGTATATATATAAATATATATGTATATACATAAATATATATATATATATATATATATATATATAAATAAATAAATAAAGTTTATATATAAGATATATATTATATATATAAATATATACATACAGTCACAATCAAAATTTTACATACACTTACATAACACTTACTAACATATTGCTGGGTATTGTGGTCAAACAGCTCAATTTTTGTTTCATCTGACATCACATGGACAAAGATAAGACCTTCTGCAGGAAAGTTCTGTGGTCAGATGAAACAAAAATGGAGCTGTTTGGCCACAATACCCAGCAATATGTTTGGAGGAGAAAAGGTGAGGCCTTTAATCCCAGGAACATCATTCCTACCGTCAAGCATGGTGGTGGTAGTATTATCCTCTGGGCCTGTTTTGCTGTCAATGGAACTGGTGCTTTACAGAGAGTAAATGGGACAATGAAAAAGGAGAATTACCTCCAAATTCTTCAGGACAACCTAAAATCATCAGCCCGGAGGTTGGGTCTTGGGCGCAGTTGGGTGTTCCAACAGGACAATGACCCCCAAACGCACGTCAAAAGTGCTAAAGGAATGGCTAAATCAGGCTAGAATTAAGGTTTTAGAATGACTTATACATGTGGACAATGCTGAAGAAACAAGTCCCTGTCAGAAAACCAACAAATTTAGCTGAACTGCACCAATTTTGTCAAGAGGATTGGTCAAAAATTCAAGCAGAAGCTTGTGGATGGCTACCAAAAGAGCCTTATTGCAGTGAAACTTGCCAAGGGACATGTAAGCAAATATTAACATTGCTGTATGTATACTTTTGACCCAGCAGATTTGCTCACATTTTCAGTAGACCCAAATTCATAAAAGAACCAAACTTCATGAATGTTTTTTGTGACCAACAAGTATGTGCTCCAATCACTCTATCACAAAAGTATAACAGTTGTAGAAATTATTGGAAACTCAAGACAGCCATTACATTATGTTCTTTACAAGTGTATGTAAACTTTTGATCGTGACTGTATATAAATATATATGAATGTATATATATTTATATATATAAATATTTATATATATATAAATATAAATATATATAAAAAAAATATATATATATATATATATATATATATTATATTATTTACTTTCCGGAGCTTCATCTCCGGTCTTGTCTCTCCGAGCGTCGCCGTTATCATTAGAGGAGTGACTGACACGTTGTCAGGTGAGCACCTGGGGGGCGGAGCCACCTTGTTTGCCTTGGGACCCTTTTCTTGGGAGAGGCGGGCCCTTGTCGACCCCCCCCCCCCAACTCCATGGAAGCAGGTGGAGCGCACGTGTGTTCATTAGCGCCCTTTAATGAGGAGCAGATGCAACAATGTGCACTTCTTACGCTCCCCTCTCCCTTTTTCACACACACACACACACACACACACACACACACACACACACACACACACACACACACACACACACACACACACAGTATTAAACTCTGAGACTGGTTTATGAGGATACTGACCACGTTGGGGTTCCGGTCAGAGAACACAAGGTCATCAGTTGGACTCGTCAACTTTAATGGTGCATATTGGAGTATACACAGCGGTCCTTTCATTTGGGTCAGTATCTGTAATACACAAGTTAGTTACATTAATTAGTACACGGACACCTGAATCTGATCACACAGAGCTGTTTTTGCTGTTCTTACTTGTATTTCTGTAACTTTGTTTTGAAGGATCTGAGGCAGTGGTTCTCAACCTTTTTTCAGTGACGTACCCCCTGTGAAATTGTTTTTAATTCAAGTACCCCCTAATCAGAGCAAAGCATTTTTGGTTGAAAAAAATAGATAAAGAAGTAAAATACAGCACTATGTCATCAGTTTCTGATTTATTAAATTGTAAAACAGTGCAAAATATTGCTCATTTGTAGTGGTCTTTCTTGAACTATTTGGAAAAAAACATAAAAATAACTAAAAACTTGTTGAAAAATAAACAAGTGATTCAATTATAAATAAAGATTTCTACACATAGAAGTAATCATCAACTTAAAGTGCCCTCTTTGGGGATTGTAATAGAGATCCATCTGGATTCATGAACTTAATTCTAAACATTTTTTCACAAAAAAATAAATCTTTAACATCAATATTTATGGAACATGTCCACAAAAAATCCAGCTGTCAACACTAAATATTGCATTGTTGCATTGTAATGAATGGAATAGCCTACTTGATTTGATGTTCAGCTTATGAACTTACATTCATATTTTGTTGAAGTATTATTCAATAAATATATTTATAAAAGGATTTTCGAATTGTTGCTATTTTTAGAATATTTTAAAAAAATCTCACGTACCCCTTGACATACCTTCAAGTACCCCCAGGGGTACGCGTACCCCCATTTGAGAACCACTGATCTGAGGTTACCTGAGCTCATCACTTTGGGGGAATTTCAGGCCATTTTAAATGATGGAGAAACTGTTTCCATTGGGCATTGTATTTGTTTTGAAGTTGTTTTTACTGAAATATGTTATACACTTTATATCAAATGTTTTATGTCAATATATTTAAGTCATTTATTTTTTTTAAATTGTGGTGCGTGACTGCGGCTGTTTTTGCTGTTCTTATTTGTATTTCTGTAACGTTGTATTGAAGGATCTGAGGTTACCTGAACTCATCACTTTGGGGGAATTCCAGGCCATTTTTTAAAGGGTTGTATTTCTGTAACTTTGTTTTGAAGGATCTGAGGTTACCTGAACTCATCACTTTGGGGGTTTTTCAGGCCATTTTAAATGATGGAGAAACTGCTTCTATTGGGCATTGTATTTGTTTTACGTTGTTTTTACTGAAATATTTTACACACTTTATATCAAATGTTTTATGTCAATATATTTAAGTAATTTATTTTTTTAATTGTGGTGCGTAGCCTGCGGCTGTTATTGCTGTTCTTATTTGTATTTATGTAACTTAAATTTGAAGGATCTGAGGTAACCTGAACTCATCACTTTGGGGGTATTTCAGGCCATTTTAAATGATGGAGAAACTGCTTCTATTGGGCATTGTATTTGTTTTAAGTTGTTTTTACTGAAATATTTCATTCACTTTATATCACATGTTTTGGCGTGACTGCTCGCTGACTGCTCGCTGTTTCGAAAAAGCTAAGTATCGTTCTATTTGTGTGCTTTTAAATTGTTTTGCAGCTTTCTTTATTACTTTCTCAACATATTTAGTAGTACTATTTAACTTGCAAATCACCCGATCTCTGTCTCTCCACCCCTCCCGCAGCTAGCTAGCAGCTAGCTGCTAAGCTAACGAAGCTAGCGCGGAGAAAGGCGTCGCCGGGCGCCGGTCAGAAGGAGTCTACTCCTGCACACCGTGACCAGGACTTCTCGGAAGACAGCAGGAACTTCACTCGGTGACAGAAAACACCGTGAGTATGGCTTCCTGCGCGTCTTGCACCTTACTCACGGAGAGGCTGGCTCTGCTAGAGGGCCGTGTCCGCCAGTTAGAGCAGAGTAATCTCGTAACTTTAGATGTTGCGGACACATCTGCTAGCGTTAGCTGTAGCGAGCTAACTAGCCCAGCCTGTAGCAGTCCTAAGCGGCCTACAAGCTACGGTGTACCGGTTGAGACGCATAATAGATTTAGCTCTTTAGCTAGTCCTACACCCCAGTCTACCGGGCACCACACCTTAGTCATAGGGGACTCCATCACCCGAAACATAAAGCTTAGCAAACCAGCCACAATTAAGTGCATCCCGGGGGCCCGAGCACCTGACATTGAGGCTAATCTTAGGGAGCTAACTCGCAACAGGCCTAGTAAACACGTACGACAGGCTAATCGCACCACTAGTTATGCGAATATAGTTGTACACGTTGGCTCCAATGACACTAGAATGAGACAGTCAGAGATTACAAAGAGAAACATAGCCAGGACTTGTGATCTCGCTAGAAAGATGTCCAGGCATCGAGTAATTGTCTCTGGCCCCCTGCCTGCGAGAGGCAATGATGAGAGATATAGCAGATTAGTCTCGCTTAACAAGTGGCTGGCTAGCTTCTGTAGACAACAGGGACTAACGTTTATTGATAATTGGCCCTCTTTCTGGGGCAAACCAGGCTTGCTGATGAGGGACGGCCTTCACCCTAACCAGGAAGGCGCCATCATCCTGTCAAAGAATATAGACTACTGTTTAAGTCACATTTGACTAACTACACTAGAGCAAGCCCGGTCACAGGCAATTACAGAGCCTGCTAGTCCGGGTGAGGAGTCAGTTAAGCTAGAACTAGCCAGCGCCAGGCTGGATAATTCCTGTACGCATAGCAATTCTCTTAGAATAAGACACAACTCACATAATGTGTTTTCTGTTGTGAATGTGTTAGAGGTAGATATGCATTCTACTGAGGTGGCAAATCATGATGCGTTCAGTCTATCGCAGCATCAAGCAAACAATCTGAAAATTCCCGTCGTATCAATTCCTAGATATGGTCGAAACTATTTAAAGTGCACTACGTATAATAAACGCAACATTATTAATATTTCTACTACGGATAATTTAAACAAAAACTCGTCAAAACAGCCCAATACTTATAATATGGGCTTTTTAAACATAAGATCATTGTCTCCCAAAACGTTATTAGTTAATGAGGTCATTAGAGACAACAATCTTAACGTCATTGGTCTTAGCGAAACCTGGCTCAAACCAGACGAATTTTTTGCGCTAAATGAGGCATCTCCTCCTAACTATACGAATGCGCATATTGCCCGTCCCCTTAAAAGGGGTGGGGGGGTCGCACTAATATACAATGAAAACTTTAACCTTACCCCTAACCTAAATAATAAATACAAATCGTTTGAGGTGCTTACTATGAGGTCTGTCGCACCGCTGCCTCTCGATATGGCTGTTATCTACCGCCCCCCAGGGCCCTACTCGGCCTTTATTAATGAATTCTCAGAGTTCGTTGCTGATCTAGTGACGTACGCAGACAATATAATCATAATGGGGGACTTTAATATCCATATGAATACCCCATCGGACCCTCAGTGCGTGGCGCTCCAGACTATAATTGATAGCTGTGGTCTTACACAAATAATAAATGAACCTACGCATCGCAACGGCAATACGATAGATCTAGTGCTGGTCAGGGGTGTCACCACCTCCAAAGTTATGGTACTCCCGTATACTAAAGTAATGTCCGATCATTACCTTATAAAATTCGAAGTTCTGACTCATTGTCAACAAACTAATAATAATAATAACTGCTATAGCAGCCGCAACATTAATGCCGCCACAACGATGACTCTTGCTGACCAACTGCCTTCGGTAATGGCACCATTCCCAAATTATGTCGGCTCTATTGATAACCTCACTAACAACTTTGACAATGCCCTGCGCAAAACCATTGATAGTATAGCACCGCTAAAACAAAAAAGGGCCCCTAAAAGGCGCACCCCATGGTTTACAGAGGAAACCAGAGCTCATAAATTATCATGTAGAAAGTTGGAACGCAAATGGCGCGCGACCAAGCTTGAGGTTTTCCATCAAGCATGGAGTGATAGTTTAATATCGTATAAACGAATGCTTACCTTAGCTAAAGCTAAATATTACTCAAATCTCATCCGCCTCAACAAAACCGACCCTAAATTTTTGTTTAGTACAGTAGCATCGCTAACCCAACAAGGGACTCCTCCCAATAGCTCCACCCACTCGGCAGATGACTTTATGAATTTCTTTAATAAGAAAATTGAACTCATTAGAAAGGAGATTAAAGACAACGCATCCCAGCTACAACTGGGTTCTATGAACACAGATACAACTGTATCTACGACGGATACTGCAATACAAAATAGTCTCTCTCTTTTTGATGAAATAACATTAGAGGAACTATTACAGCGTGTAAGTGGGATAAAACAAACAACATGTTTACTTGAC
Organism: Nerophis lumbriciformis; assembly: GCF_033978685.3. Classification (NCBI taxonomy): domain Eukaryota; kingdom Metazoa; phylum Chordata; class Actinopteri; order Syngnathiformes; family Syngnathidae; genus Nerophis; species Nerophis lumbriciformis. The sequence continues at coordinate 14,370,209 of NC_084567.2, read as the reverse complement.
CCACTTCCTGGGAAACTTATCAAGGAGCTTTTTGTATTATTAGGTCCATCAGTGCTAAATATTATAAACTTATCACTTTCCTCTGGCACTGTTCCCCTAGCATTCAAGAAAGCGGTTATTCATCCTCTGCTCAAAAGACCTAACCTTGATCCTGACCTCATGGTAAACTACCGACCGGTGTCCCACCTTCCCTTTATTTCGAAAATCCTCGAAAAAATTGTCGCACAGCAGCTAAATGAACACTTAGTGTCTAACAATCTCTGTGAACCTTTTCAATCCGGTTTCAGGGCAAATCACTCTACGGAGACAGCCCTCGCAAAAATGACTAATGATCTACTGCTAACGATGGATTCTGATGCGTCATCTATGTTGCTGCTTCTTGATCTTAGCGCTGCTTTCGATACCGTCGATCATAATATTTTATTAGAGCGTATCAAAACACGTATTGGTATGTCAGACTTAGCTTTGTCGTGGTTTAACTCTTATCTTACTGATAGGATGCAATGCGTCTCCCATAATAATGTGACCTCGGACTATGTTAAGGTAACGTGCGGAGTTCCTCAGGGTTCGGTTCTTGGCCCTGCACTCTTTAGTATTTACATGCTGCCGCTAGGCGACATCATACGCAAATACGGTGTTAGCTTTCATTGCTATGCTGATGACACCCAACTCTACATGCCCCTAAAGCTGACCAACACGCCAGATTGTAGTCAGCTGGAGGCGTGTCTTAATGAAATTAAACAATGGATGTCCGCTAACTTCTTGCAACTCAACGCCAAGAAAACGGAAATGCTGATTATCGGTCCTGCTAAACACCGACATTTATTTAATAATACCACCTTAACATTTGACAACCAAACAATTACACAAGGCGAATCAGTAAAGAATCTGGGTATTATCTTCGACCCAACTCTCTCGTTTGAATCACACATTAAGAGTGTTACTAAAACGGCCTTCTTTCATCTCCGTAATATCGCTAAAATTCGTTCTATTTTATCCACTAGCGACGCTGAGATCATTATTCATGCGTTCGTTACGTCTCGTCTCGATTACTGTAACGTATTATTTTCGGGGCTCCCTATGTCTAGCATTAAAAAATTACAGTTGGTACAAAATGCGGCTGCTAGACTTTTGACAAGAACAAGAAAGTTTGATCATATTACGCCTATACTGGCTCACCTGCACTGGCTTCCTGTGCACTTAAGATGTGACTTTAAGGTTTTACTACTTACGTATAAAATACTACACGGTCTAGCTCCGTCCTATCTTGTCGATTGCATTGTACCATATGTCCCGGCAAGAAATCTGCGTTCAAAGAACTCCGGCTTATTAGTGATTCCCAGAGCCCAAAAAAAGTCTGCGGGCTATAGAGCGTTTTCTATTCGGGCTCCAGTACTATGGAATGCCCTCCCGGTAACAATTAGAGATGCTACCTCAGTAGAAACATTTAAGTCCCATCTTAAAACTCATTTGTATACTCTAGCCTTTAAATAGCCCCCCTGTTAGACCAGTTGATCTGCCGTTTCTTTTCTTTTCTCCTCTGCTCCCCTTTTCCTTGAGGGGGGGGGGCACAGGTCCGGTGGCCATGGATGAAGTGCTGGCTGTCCAGAGTCGGGACCCGGGGTGGACCGCTCGCCTGTGCATCGGCAGGGAACATCTCTGCGCTGCTGACCCGTCTCCGCTCGGGATGGTGTCCTGCTGGCCCCACTATGGACTGGACTCTTACTATTATGTTGGATCCACTATGGACTGGACTCTCTCAATATTATGTCAGACCCACTCGACATCCATTGCTTTCGGTCTCCCCCAGAGGGGGGGGGGGGGGTTACCCACATATGCGGTCCTCTCCAAGGTTTCTCATAGTCATTCACATCGACGTCCCACTGGGGTGAGTTTTTCCTTGCCCTTATGTGGGCTTTGTACCGAGGATGTCGTTGTGGCTTGTACAGCCCTTTGAGACACTTGTGATTTAGGGCTATATAAATAAAGATTGATTGATTGATTGATTGTTTTATGTCAACATACTGTATGTAAGATATTTGTTTTTTAATTGTGGTGCGTAACCTGCGGCTGTTATTGCTTTTCTTATTTGTATTTCTGTAACTTTGTTTTGAAAGATCTGGGGTTACCTGAACTCATCACTTTGGGGGAATTTCAGGCCATTTTAAATGATGGAGAAACAGTTTCCATTGGGCATTGTATTTGTTTTTAAGTTGTTTTTACTGAAATATTTTATACACTTTATATCAAATGTTTTATGTCAATATATTTAAGTCATTTATTTTTTTAATTGTGGTGCGTAAATGCAGCTGATTTTGCTGTTCTTAGTTGTATTTTTGTAACGTTGTATTGAAGGATCTGAGGTTACCTGAACTCATCACTTTGGGGGAATTTCAGGCCATTTTTAAAGGATTGTATTTCTTTATCTTTGTTTTGAAGGATCTGAGGTTACCTGAACTCATCACTTTGAAGGAATTTCAGGCCATTTTAAAGGATGGAGAAACTGTTTCTATTGGGCATTGTATTTGTTTTGAAGTTGTTTTTACTGAAATATTTTATACACTTTAAATCACATGTTTTATGTCAACATATGTAAGTCATTTATTTTTTAATTGTGGTGCGTGACTGCGGCTGTTTTTGCTGTTCTTATTTGTATTCCTGTAACTTTGTTTTGAAGAATCTGAGCTTACCTGAACTCATCACTTTGGG
>NC_084567.2:14355000-14362500 GCF_033978685.3 Nerophis lumbriciformis | reverse complement strand
GTGTGTGTGTGTGTGTGTGTGTGTGTGTGTGTGTGTGTGTGTGTGTGTGTGTGTGTGTGTGTGTGTGTGTGTGTGCGCGCACTCTGTAAGTAAAGCAAGCAGGGCTGATAAGCTGAGTGGAGCCAGACGGCGTCCACTTAAAAGATGTCTGCGTGGATAAAGGCACACAAATGAAGCCCTGACTGTCTCCTCTTCATGTATTCAGAACAAGGAAGCGGCTAAACTAATTCATCTGGCGGGTGTGCGGGTGCCCGGAAAAGCTGAAGTTGACTCGTGGTCTGTGAGATTTCATCGGGAGGCCAATTTGTTAATCATCCCCAGCGCACAGACGCCGCATTCTTTTAGCGCTCGCCGCTTCGTTGACCTTTCAGGAGCGCCGGACGCTAGTACGTGTTAGCATTTTTTTGTTGCCATGGTAACTGCCAGGGACCCAATTATTATTTTTTGTTGTGAGTTTGTGAAGCCCTTTGAGGCACTCGTGATTTAGGGATATATAAATACAATTACCATATTTTCATGGCTATATATACAAACCCCGTTTCCATATGAGTTGGGAAATTGTGTTTGATGTAAATACAAACGGAATACAATGATTTGCTAATTATTTTCAACCCATATTCAGTTGAATATGCTACAAAGACAACATATTTGATGTTCAAACTGATAAACTTTTTTTTTTTTTGCAAATAATCATTAACTTAGAATTTCATGGCTGCAACACGTGCCAAAGTAGTTGGGAAAGGGCATGTTCACCACTGTTACATGGCCATTCCTTTTAACAATACTCAGTAAACGTTTGGGAACTGAGGAGACATTTTTTAAGCTTCTCAGGTGGAATTCTTTCCCATTCTTGCTTGATGTACAGCTTAAGTTGTTCAACAGTCCGGGGTCTCCGTTGTGGTATTTTAGGCTTCATAATGCGCCACACATTTTCAATGGGAGACAGGTCTGGACTACAGGCAGGCCAGTCTAGTACCCGCACTCTTTTACTATGAAGCCACGTTGACCCTTGGCATTGTCTTGCTGAAATAAGCAGGGGCGTCTATGGTAATGTTGCTTGGATGGCAACATATGTTGTTCCAAAACCTGTATGTACCTTTCAGCATTAATGGCGCCTTCACAGATGTGTAAGTTACCCATGTCTTGGGCACTAATACACCCCCATACCATCACAGATGCTGGCTTTTCAACTTTGCGCCTATAACAATCCGGATGGTTCTTTTCCTCTTTGGTCCGGAGGACACCACGTCCACAGTTTCCAAAAACAATTTGAAATGTGGACTCGTCAGACCACAGAACACTTTTCCACTTTGTATCAGTCCATCTTAGATGAGCTCAGGCCCAGCAAAGCCGACGGCGTTTCTGGGTGTTGTTGATAAACGGTTTTCGCCTTGCATAAGAGAGTTTTAACTTGCACCTACAGATGTAGCGACCAACTGTAGTTACTGACAGTGGGTTTCTGAAGTGTTCCTGAGCCCATGTGGTGATATCCTTTACACACTGATGTCGCTTGTGATGCAGTACAGCCTGAGGGATCGAAAGTCACACGCTTAGCTGCTTACGTGCAGTGATTTCTCCAGATTCTCTGAACCCTTTGATGATATTACGGACCGTAGATGGTGAAATCCCTAAATTCCTTGCAATAGCTGGTTGAGAAAGGTTTTTCTTAAACTGTTCGACAATTTGCTCACGCATTTGTTGACAAAGTGGTGACCCTCGCCCCATCCTTGTTTGTGAATGACTGAGCATTTCATGGAATCTACTTTTATACTCAATCATGGCACCCACATGTTCCCAATTTGCCTGTTCACCTGTGGGATGTTCCAAATAAGTGTTTGATGAGCATTCCTCAACGTTATCAGTATTTATTGCCACCTTTCCCAACTTCTTTGTCACATGTTGCTGGCATCAAATTCTAAAGTTAATGATTATTTGCACAAAAAAAAAATGTTTATCAGTTTGAACATCAAATATGTTGTCTTTGCAGCATATTCAACTGAATATGGGTTGAAAATGATTTGCAAATCATTGTATTCCGTTTCTCCGCATCGAGAGGAGCCAGATGAGGTGGTTCGGGCATCTGGTCAGGATGCGACCCGAACGCCTCCCTAGGAAGGTGTTTCGGGCACGTCCGACCGGTAGGAGGCCACGGGGAAGACCCAGGACACGTTGGGAAGACTATGTCTCCCGGCTGGCCTGGGAACGCCTCGGGATCCCCTGGGAGGAGCTGGACGAAGTGGCTGGGGAGAGGGAAGTCTGGGATTCCCTGCTTAGGCTGCTGCCCCCGCGACCCGACCTCGGATAAGATGAAGTAGATGGATGGATGGATGGATGGATATATTCCGTTTATATTTACATCTAACACAATTGCCCAACTCCTATGGAAACAGGGTTTGTATAAGCCGTACACACAACACTTTAGAAAAATTTATATTTTTTCCATATAAGAGCAAAATTTCACCAAATTTCTGAAAAATTTATATTTTTTTCCATATATTAGCTGCACCCACTAAATAAATAAAAACATGTTTCCATATATAAGCCACACCCACTACATTTTAGAAAAATAATAATTGTTTCTATATAAAAGGCGCAGCCACTAAATCTTAGAAAAAATAAATATGGTTTCCATATATAAGCCGCACCCACTATTTTTTTTATAGAAAAATAAATGTGTTTTTCCATATATAAGCCGCAACCACATTTCACAAAAATAAATATTTGTTCCAGATAGGAGCCGCACACACAAAATTTTAGAAAACAAATAGTTTTCCATGTATAAGCCGCACACACAAAAATGTTTAGAAAACAAATAGTTTTCCATGTATAAGCCGCACACACGGAAAATTTTAAAAAAACATATTTTTCCCATATATAAGCTGCACCCACCAAACCTCAGAAAAATGTATATTTTCTATATGTAAGCTGCACCCACTAAATTTTTTTAAATTAAATATTTTTCCTTACATAAACCGCACCCACTAAACTTTAGAATTTTTATATATATATATATATATATATATATATATATATATATATATATATATATATATATATATAGGCCATACACACAAAATTTCAGAAAAATAAATATTTTTTCCCATATATTAACCGCACCCACTAAATTTCAGAAAAATAAATATGTTTCCATGTATAAGCCGCACCCACTACATTTTAGAAAAATAATTATTTTTTCCATATAAAAGGCACACCCACTATTTTTTGTTTAGAAAAATACATATTTTTTCCATATATAAGCCGCAACCACAACTATTTATTTTCTAAAATGTTGTGTGTGCGGCTCTTATATGGAACAAATATTTATTTTTGTAAAATGTTGTGGGTGTGCCTAATACACACACACACATTTTAGAAAATAAATAGTTTTCCATATATAAGCCGCACAAACAAAATTTTTGAAAAATACATATTTTTCCCATATATAATCTGCACCCACCAAACCTCAGAAAAATAAATATTTTCTATATGTAAGCTGCACCCACAAAATTTTTGAAAAATAAAAATGTTCTATATATAAGCCGCACCCACTAAATTTCAGAAAAATAAATATGTTCCATATATAAGCCGCACACACTAAATTTCAGAAAAATTACTATTTTTCCATATATAAGTCACACCCACTAATTTTTGGGAAAATAAATATTTTCCATATATAAACCGCACCCACTAAATTTGGAAAAAAATGTTTTTTTCCATATATTAGTCGCACCCACTACATTTTAGAAAAATTAAAAAAAATTCCATGAATGAACAAAAATTAAAAAAATAATATTTTATAAAAGCCGCACCCACCAAATTTGAGAAAATACATATTTTTTCCATATATAATAAGCCAGACCCACTAAATTTGAGAAAAATAACTAATTTTGCCATATACTGTATAAGCCGCACCCACTAAATTTCAGAAAAATACATATATTTTCCTTATATAAGCCACAACCAAAAAATAAAAAAAAAATAAATATGTTCCATATATAAGCCACACACACAAAATTTTACAAAAAGTAATATTTGTTCCATATAAGAGTCGCACCTACTACATTTTATTTAAAAAAATACATATTTTTTCCATGCTTACATTTTTAGATTAACTTCAGATCTATCCAGCGATTATAAGGTTTTATTCTATTTTTTAATGTTTTTTTTGTTTGTTTGTTTTGTTTTGTTTTACGCCCTTTTTGTCAAATAAAACATGATGACAATATATTACAAAGTGAAATAATTGATGTGAAGTAATTGGAGCCTTAAATATGTCAATAATTCATAACAACATTGAATTTGATTCATTAATAATTTTGGAACAAGGGCAGTTTAAAAAAATAATTCACACTAAAATTATCAAGCATCCAAAAAGGCCCCACTCATAAAAGTGTTTAAAATAAGTCAAATATTATATATTTTTTTAACTTTCAACACCTACATTTTAGATCAAGTTCAGATTTATCCAGCGATTATAAGTTGGTCTTCTTTTTTTATGTTTTTTTTTTATTTTATTTATTATTATTTATTTGTTTCATGCCCTCTTTGTCAAAGAAAACTCTTGTTTTTTATTGCAAACACAAAATAGACAATATTTCCCCCAATAAATATTTTGAAGTGTAATATTTGATGTGAAATATTTGGAGCCTTAAATATGTCAATAATTCATAACAGCATTGGATTTGATTCATTAATAATTTTTGAACAATGGCAGTTCAAAAAATAATCACACTAAAACTCCCAGGGATCCAAATGGGTCCCACTCATAAAAATATTAAAATAAATTATATTTTTGTATTTTTTTTTTACGATCAAGGCTTACATTTTTCGATCAACTTCAGAGCTATCTCTCGATTAATTTTTTTTCAATGTTTTTTTATGTATTTGTTTTTAATGGCAAACATAAAATATGCAATCTTTCTAAATGGAATATTTGATTTTCTTCCTCTTTTTAATGTTCCTTTGATTTGTATTTTGGTGTAGTATTTTGAAAACAAGCTAAAAAAAAAGGCATCCTGTGCGTCACTTTACACACCTGTGGTTGAAGGGGTGGAGGTCAAGGAAGTAAAAAAGCGATTGAGCGAGATGAAAAGGACACATGGCGTTGAAGTTCATGTCGGGGGGGAGGGGTGGGGAGTCACGGGCCTTGGAAGAATGAAAGGAGCTAATTGGTGGTCGTCACAGGGACGTGGTCACCCGGTGCCGGTGAGTGTGCCTCGTGGTCCTCCACACCTATCCTCCGGTCTGTCTTCTGCAACTAGGCCTGAAACCATCTGTGCTTCTCTCTGGAGGAACGGAGCTGCTCCCCTGCCTCCTTCGCTCTGTGGGGCGGCAACATTGCTCCATCTTTACGCTCCAGTTGGGATATAAGCAAGTCGGAGATGATGTCATTGGAACAGAACCTAATAATAATAATAATAATAATAATAATTGTTATTAGTAATATTATTTTTGTAACTATAACCATTCATAATATTATTAATAATAACCCTTATTAAAATATACAATAATAATTATAGCAATAATTATTATAATAATTATTGTTATTATAATTATAACCTTTTGGGGGGGTATTGCATATTTTGTGAGTTTGGCATAAAACAAGTTTTTTTTTTGTTTTTTTTTACTTTTTACAAAAGGGCATAAAACAAACAAACTAAGAAAAACATGAAAAAAATGATAAAATCGTATAATCGATGGATAGATTTGAAGTTGATCGAAAGATTCAAGTGTTGAAAGAAAATGTACGACTCATTTGAACACGTTTATGATTGGGACCCCAAAAGTTTTAGTTGGATTTTTTCCATTTAAACTGTCTGAAACTACCATTAAAAGCTAAACAAAAAAATTAAAATTAACGTTGTTATGAATTATTGACCTATTGAAGGCTCCAATTACATCACATCAAATATTATACTTTGAAATATTTTAGGGTAGATATGGCATATTTTTTGTTTGTCATTAAAAAAACAGGGTTTTGACAAAAAGGCCATAAGAAAATAAAAATAACAAAAAAACGATAAACCTGAGATTTAATCGTTGAATAATTTAAAAAATAATATATTGATTAAAAAAATAAATATATATTTGTATGTATACATGTATAAATATACATATATACACATTTAATTTGTGTGTACACACACACACACACACACACACACACACACACACACACACACACACACACACACACACACACACACACATACATACATACATATATATATATATATATATATGTGTGTGAGGCACTTTGCGCGTCTCCATGACCCCTAGAGCTATGTCGGCTGGAGTCTCGCACTCCTGGCAGGGTCACCCAAGCCGAACAGGTCGAAGGGTAGAGACCAGACTAAGAGTGATCCCAAACCACAAGACCTCAACGGCAGAGCAGGCGGAGGGCGGTGGGTGTGAGAACCACCACAACGGCTGCAAAGGCGGAAGAAGGCACCCCACAACCATGTGGGTTAAACCGGGAGGCAGTATGGCTACGGGAGTAAACCCCAAATGAAAAATCTGCGCTCCGGGGACACACACATGGGCAGGTTTCCAGCAGACCGGATCTCTGGCTGACTGGATCTCTGGCAGTCCCCTGCAACTGCACTCACCTGAAGGTCGTCTCGAGTTTCTCTCGTGCCACTGGAATATGGTGGATGTGGCCAAGATTGTGGGGGAAGGAACTGCGCGCACCATCCCTCACACAAATACACTCTTTGCGCAGGCTTCAGCTTCTTCCGAAAAGTCTTCTGGCGACAGGATAAAGCGACGGGGGCAGGTCAAGGATGTGACTGGAAGCTCCTAGCTTGAATCCTGCACAGAGGCGGCATGGGTGTGATGGTCGTTGTGAAGATTGGGATCAGGAACATGATCTTCCTTCGGCAGCTGCCCATGTGACTGAGCAGCCCTATTTAGGGTCCGCACTGCTCACCCCAAATTGGGGAAGGGTCTAGAAAAGGTGACCCAAAAATTGTTTGTTCCTCACACCTGGGTGGCAAACCGCAGCCACCAAGGCATCCCCTACTGCGGTCGAAAACATAACAAAGGAAAGTATATGACTATACACCTGGCTACCTGGAATGTTCGCACCCTCCTCGACACGCAGGATGGGACTGAGAGACCTCATAGACGGACGGCGCTCATTGCACATGAGCTCAAGAGATACAATGTCGACATCGCAGCACTCAGTGAAACTCGGTTGTCGGGTGAAGACTCCCTGACAGAAGTCGGTGAAGGCTATACCTTCTTCTGGAAGGGTCTCCCGGAAGGCGAACGTAGGCTCCATGGAGTTGGTTTTGCTGTAAAAAGTAAACTACTCAATAACATCCCAGAATCCCCCCAAGGCATCAGTGAGCGGCTCATGACCTGGCGTATCCCCCTGGTGAAAGGCCGGTTTGCTACGCTACTCAGTGCGTATGCCCCTACCTTGGATGCTGATAGTAACATCAAAGATGCCTTCTACGAGTCTCTTGCGGCTGCCCTATCCAGAGTCCCTAAGTCCGA
>NC_084567.2:14345000-14350000 GCF_033978685.3 Nerophis lumbriciformis | reverse complement strand
CCTGCGACCAGACATTGTCCTTGTGTCTGAGTCCACCAAACAAGCTGTGCTGCTGGAGCTGACAGTCCCGTGAGAAGATCGCCTGGAAGAAGCCTTCGAGAGGAAGCTCTCCAAATATGCAGGACTGGTCAGCGACTGTCAACAGGCTGGTTGGAGAGCAAGGTGTTTCCCTGTGGAGGTTGGATGCAGAGGATTTGCAGCACGTTCCTTGGTCAGAGCCTTCAGCAGTTTGGGCATCGATGGAGAGAGAAAGAGGAGAGCCATCCGCAGTACCACCGAAGCGGCAGGAAAGGGCCTCGAGATGGTTGTGGCTCAAAAGAGGAGATCCTTGGAGTCATGGTAGCTCACTAGCCGTCTGGACACAAGCCGGGGGATTTGATCACCCCTGGTTGGGTCGCTTGGAGGAGGGCGTATGACCAGTTGAGAGACCCGAAACGCCCGGTGAATCCGGTGAGTACACTGAGGATGTGTCCAGACTAGGAATCAGTAGATGTATGTACGCAGCGAATACACATATATGTATATATATATATATATATTAGGGCTGCAACAACTAATTGATTAAATCGATTAAAATCAATTATAAAAATAGTTGCCGATTAATTTAGTCATCGATTCGTTGGATCTATGCTATGCGCATGCGCAGAGGCTACGCTTTTTTTTTTTTTTTTTTTAACCTTTATTTATAAACTGCAACATTTACAAACAGCTGAGAAACAATAATCAAAATAATAGGGGTGTAACGGTACGTGTATTTGTATCGAACCGTTTTGGTAGGTGGGTTTCGTTTCGGTGCGGAAGTGTACCGAACGAGTTTCCACACGGACATATTAAGTAGCGTACTGCACTTTGTGTAAGCAATACTCAAAATGCCGCACATTTGAGGCATTTATGAAACTCCGCCCTGACAGCTCCGCAAAAGAGGACATGTCCGGTGAAAAGAGGACGTATGGTCAGTTTATCCTAGCTCGTTAGCTGCTAGCATGCTAGCAAAAGAGGACCGGGCTAGGATAGACTGACCATACGTCCTCTTTTCCCCGGACATGTCCTCTTTTGCTGGGCTGTCGGGCGGTGTTTCTTAAATGCCTCAAATGTCCGGCATTTTGAGTTAGGGTTGCGTGTATTTTCAATGTACGTTCAGGGTTAAGAAGGTTAAAAACAAAACAAGTTGTGCGTGCAGCAGCATTCGTGAGGGAGGGGGAGAGACAGAGAGAGCGAGAGAGTTATGATAAACGCGCATGTGTCGCCAGGCTCTGCTTTTTATCGATACATTTATCAGATTGAATTTTTTATTATCTATAGCAAGGGTGTCAAAATGGTGCATTTTTGTAACATTTTCCTTGTTTTATTTGGCAAGTTGAAAGAACATGGTGCCAGTATGCTGTTTTTTTTCCCCAATAAAATACTGGAAAGGATAGAAATTTAGTTTGTCTCTTTTATCCGATTATTAATCGATTAATCGAAGCAATAATCGACAGATTAATCGATTATCAAATTAATCGTTAGTTAGTTAATTTGTGTGTACATATATACATATATGTACACACAAATTAAATGTGTATATATGTATATTTACTGTATATATACATACACACACACACACACACATATATGTATGTATATATGTATAAATATACATAAATACACACCAGTGACGTGCGGTCACTAGAGGCAGGTGAGGCAGGGCCTCACCTGCCATCATGGAAAGAAAAAAAATGTAAAAATAAATAATTAAATTGTTATATGTATCCAGTGATTATACTATAAAGTTATTTTCCATTTAACTTCACCAGTTTTAGATTATTTGTATTCAAAATCGCTGAATTTTCACATTTGCCGTTCAAATACTGAGAAGAGACGGTGCGGTGAACAGCAGCCAGTTGAGGCACGTCACTCAATTGTGCCTCACCATGCATTGCAGACTCGGCTAACTGCGGGCCTGCTGTGCAGTGAGACCGTATTGCTATATGAATTATATTATACATTTCCATAGTTTAGTTAGCTGAGGTATATAATGTACAGTGTATTTTGTCAACAACTGTATGTGTGTAACGCATTTCTTGTGCTGAGCGATCAAAAAACTGCTGCGAAGACGCACTGTGTGAGGCTCGCGTAACCCCGCCTCCTGGTGCCCGTTATTGCACCTCCACCGCAGACTGCACCCCCCGACCGGAGCGCCACACCAACCAAAGCCCACACCCAAACCCTCCACGTGCAAGACCGAATCCACCCAAAAAAAGTCACTTAACAAGAAGCCAAAAAGTGCAAAAACAACATTGCTCGCGCCGGAGGAGCCGTGAACGACTGCAGGGACACAACATTAGGTACACCTGCAGACTGCAGCACGGATTTTATATTTCATTCATTCACAACACCTCCAACATGAACACCACTGTTCCCACACTTATAAGTAAAGGTAAGACCATAATAACGTTTTTTTTTTATTAAATGTGCTTTTTTGTGTGCCACAGTTTGTATGTGTAAAGTTAAAGTTAAGTTAAAGTACCAATGATTGTCACACACACACACACTAGGTGTGGTGAAATTTGTCCTCTGCATTTGACCCATCCCCTTGTTCACCCCCTGGGAGGTGAGGGGAGCAGTGGGCAGCAGCAGTGACTTCCAACCCTTGATGCTGAGTGCCAAGCAGGGAAGAATGCTGGTATGAGCTTTTAAACATAACCCGTTAACTGCTGCCAATCAAATGGTGAATAAGATACTCTTTAGGGTTCATATGTTTGTAAATCTGACTGTGATGAAGTCAGTGCCTCACCAGTCATCAACCTCACCGCACGTCACTGATACACACACATATATATATATATATATGTATATACATATACATATACATATATATATATATATATATATATATATGTATGTATATACATATATACACTTATATATGTATATATACACATATATATATAAACATACACATATATATGTATATATACACACATATATACACATATATATATAAACATACACATATATATGTATATATACACACATATATATATATATATATATATATACACACACACACACATATAAATATATATATATATATATATATATATATATATATATATATAAAGTGTTATATATACATACATATACATTCATACATATACATATATATATATATATATATATATAAAACACTTTTAAATATTTTACGGTAAATATTGCATATTTTCTGTTTGCAATAAAAAACAGGGTTTTGACAAAAAGGCCATAAAAATGTTTTAATTAAAATGATAAACCTGAGATTTATTGTTAAATAATAATTAAAAAAAATAATATATGATTAATTTAGACATTTTTTATGACAGACCCTTTTGGGTCCCCAGGACCAAACGTACCCTGAAGGTACGTTTGGTCGCCGCATGCTTTCACTTCTCAGTGTGCAAAAGTTTGCACATCCTCCCTCACCCCCCCTCTTTGTTTCTGCTTCTTGTGCTTTGACGAGCACGCCGTTATCTCAGCAGGCGGCCATCATCCGTGCCCACCTCGAGGTGGGGAAGGATTAGGGGAGTAATATCTGGCTGTGCCGCAGCCCCCCGACTAATTAGTGCTGAAAGGTCCAATATGGCTGGCAGGTGGGCAGGTTCTGAGTGACATGAAGGTGCGGAGGCGGACTGGAGGTTTTGTTTACGAGCCGAGTGAAGCCGACCATCACGGAGGGAGTTAAGGGACCATTAGAGGGGGGGCACAGGCAACATTCTTCAGGACTCACTTTTGGAACAGGACTCTCAGACTGGTGTTGAAGACAAGCAGGAGGCCCCTGGTCTACCTCGGGCCCTCTGCCCCCTGGTTCTCAAGCCTGAAGCTCAACCAGCTCGCAGTCACACTGGGAGGGACTGAGAACATGAGACCGAAACCACACCTCCACGCTTGAAAGGCGCTCGTTTGATAATAGTGGTGCGCGAAAAAAAGTCAGTTCACATCCGAATCATGATTCTTCATCCATTCATCATTTTTGAAATATTGTTTGAAAAAAAAAAGTTTAAAATAAAAAGAATGAATTTAAAAATATATATTTTTAGGCCAGCTTGTTGCAATTCGTAACCATCCTGTTTTTTCAATCAATGCATAATTTTCACAAATCGACAAAGAAAAAATATTATATATACATATATATATATATATATATACACAGTATATATATAGCTGCCACCTTACCGTGGTAGAGGAGTTTGCGTGTCCCAATGATCCTAGGAGCTATGTTGTCCAGGGGCTTCCATGCCCCCTGGTAGGGTCTCCCAAGACAAACAGGTCCTAGGTGAGGGATCGGACAAAGAGCAGCTCGAAGACTTCTATGGAAATGCAAAAACCGAGACTCAGTACCCACCCTTTTTGGATTCACTCGAGGGAGTACTTGAGGGTGCTCCCCCGGGTGATTCCCTCGTTCTACTGGGGGACTTCAACGCTCATATTGGCAACGACAGTGAAACCTGGAGAGGCGTGATTGGGAAGAATGGCCGCCCGGATCTGAACCCGAGTGGTGTTTTGTTATTGGACTTTTGTGCCCGTCACGGATTGTCCATAACGAACACCATGTTCAAGCATAAGGGTGTCCATATGTGCACTTGGCACCAGGACACCCTAGGCCGCAGTTCTATGATCGACTTTGTAGTTGTGTCATCGGATTTGCGGCCTCATGTTTTGGACACTCGGGTGAAGAGAGGGGCGGAGCTTTCTACCGATCACCACTTGGTGGTGAGTTGGCTGCGATGGTGGGGGAGGATGCCGGACAGACCTGGCAGGCCCAAACGCATTGTGAGGGTTTGCTGGGAACGTCTGGCAGAGTCTCCTGTCAGAGAGAGTTTCAATTCCCACCTACGGAAGAACTTTGAACATGTCACGAGGGAGGTGCTGGACATTGAGTCCGAGTGGACCATGTTCCGCACCTCTATTGTCGAGGCGGCTGATTGGAGCTGTGGCCGCAAGGTAGTTGGTGCCTGTCGTGGCGGTAATCCTAGAACCCGTTGGTG
>NC_084567.2:14315000-14340000 GCF_033978685.3 Nerophis lumbriciformis | reverse complement strand
GTATACACATATACAAGTGTATATATATATATGCATATATATACATATATATATATATATATGTATATATACACACATACATACACATATATGCATATATATATATATATTTATACACACACATATAGATATATATACCTGTATACACATATACAAGTGTATACATATATATGCATATATGTGTATATATGTGTATATATACATATATATATATATATATATATATATATATATATATATATAATAAATAAATAAATGATAAATGGGTTGTGCTTGTATAGCGCTTTTCTACCTTCAAGGTACTCAAAGCGCTTTGACACTACTTCCACATTTACCCATTCACACACAAATTCACACACTGATGGAGGGAGCTGCCATGCAAGGCGCTAACCAGCACCCATCAGGAGCAAGGGTGAAGTGTCTTGCTCAGGACACAACGGACATGACGAGGTTGGTACTAGGTGGGAATTGAACCAGGGACCCTCGGGTCGCGGACGGCCATTCTTCCACTGCGCCACGCCGTCCCTATATATATATATATATATATATATATATATATATATATATATATATATATATATATATATATATATATATATATATATATATATATATACACAGTATATATACACATATATGCATATATATATATACATATATACACACTTGTATATGTGTATACAGGTATATATATGTGTGTGTATAAATATATGTGTATGTATGTATGTATGTGTATATATATATATATATATATATATATATATGTGTGTGTATGTTTGTATATATATATATATATATATATATATATATATATATATATATATATATATATATATATATATATGGATATATTCTGTGGTTTATCCGTTATACAATGCTCAATACCGGGGTAGAGCGGAATATATGTTAGGTCAGGGAAACCTGCGAAATAGGCTTGTAGGGATGATATAGCCTCTTGTGTTTTTTCCTGACCTAACATATATATATATACGTCTATATATTATACGCCCAAATATTTTTTAAGTCAAAAAGTCTGGACACCTCTGGTTTAGAGAATGTTGCTCAACATTGCAAAAAAGCAACAGAAGTGTTACCAGTCCCCAAGGTCACAAAGTCCTTTGGCATTAATGTCAAGTTTGACTGGTTCCAGTCTGTGGAGTCCAGACCTGTTGGCTCCACGTCCACACCTTTAGCTTCAGGTCAGTCCCAGCTCATCCCGCTCGCTGTGTTTGCACAGCTTTGCAGTCCCGCGGCAATGCTAATACGCTGCTTTATCCGCCAGCACAACAAACCATCGCCCTGGAAAGTGGGAGCAGCTGGTTCATCACGCTCAGGTCTGGATCTCAGACTAGACTATGTTTCTTTCCTCTGTTCATTCACGATGTAGCTCCATCAGTGTCCTGGGCATGACGTTAAAATGATTCCGGCAGTGGAGGCTCCTCTATGGGGTCTTGGGGCACTAGGAGGTTAACCCTTTTACTACTGTTACCCCAGGTGGCCCTTGGCAAAGGCCTAGTACCTGACTGCCCCCTAGCCAGGGATACGGTGAAGACCTCAACAGCGGAGCAGGCGGAAGACGGTAGATGTAAGAACCACCACAACGGCTGCGATGGCGGAAGAAGGCACCCCCACATCCATGTGGGCCCAGTTGTGGGGAAATAACAACCCAAGACCTCAACGGTGGAACAGGCGGAGGATGATTGCTAACCCTATGGAGCGTCACAACGGCTGGGATGGCGGGTGAAGGCTGCAGCAGAAAAGGGTCCCCAGTCGTTTTGGACTCCATGCCACTGGACCCTGACCCGGATCTGTCAAGGATCGTGTGGTGACTGTCTGTGCACCAGTCTTCCCACGTTAAACAAAGTCACGCACAGGCATCCTCCATAAAGGATGATCGTCATACTCGCTCCAAGTGACCGCCGATGATGAGCTCCACCAAAACAAAGCCCCTGCCCAGTCTTGGAGTTGGTTCAACGGCATGTGAGATCATGATTTAGTTAGCTATTTTTTAAGGTAGCGCAAGTATGGAAACAAGGTTGGTTGAATGAACAAAAGCACACAAACGCTTGAGGGAATAGGGAACGCAAAAGTTCATACTTAAATAAGAATAACATGGCAAAATAATGTTACACATACCACGTACATTTCTGCAAAAAATAGTTCTCTATTTCTACATTTTCATACTTTGCACTATTTTCCTACACTTTGTTAAGCATTTCTTACGCAGACACACACGCACACACACACACACTCACACACATACACACAAATATTAAACTTTACGTCACTACTGGTCTCACATTTCCTAAAAAACAACTGAAAGCCTTGTCCAGCTGTTTACCGACATATACTGTTCATGTTTAAATAACTTTTACTGCAAATGAATATCGCTTCCAAATATCGCTTATCGGCCTCGTTGACTACTATTAATCAGTTTCGGTATCAGCTCTAAAAGAAGAGGAAAAGTCACTTTTTGGATGTTTTTACAAATGCGCCGTAGCTCTGCGCCACGCTCATCTTTGCTTTTCGACCCTCGTCCGTTTCCTATTCGGGTGTACGGAAACAGCAGGTAGGAAATAAAGTGCTGGATTTTTAAATAATAATTTGGTCCAATAATATTTATATAATAATCACTGCATAACATAAACTCATGGTCATACTTAAATAAGAATAACAGGGCAAAATAATGTTACACAGACCACGTAACTAAAAAATACACTAAAAAGAATTTAAAGCCTTGTCCAGTTGTTTACCGACATATACTGTTCATGTTTAAAATAACTTTTATTCCAAACGAATATCGCCTCTAAATATCGCTCATCAGCCTCCTTGACTACTCTTTATCAGTTTCAGTATTGGCCCTTAAAAAAAACGAATCGGTCGATCTCTAATTTGATCTTATTTCAATGGCCTACATTGATTTGAGATACGAGCTCGGTGGTGGAACCTTTTAAACTCGCACGTTGAAGATAGACTTGATGGCATCGAGAAAATACTTTCGCTTTGTTTTTAATAAGAAATATTTTAATTTTCCTTGAGAATTGCCACAACAGACGGAGTCGGCTTAAAACGAGAAACCCCTGCAGATATTGCCAAGTGCGAGACCTCACTAGTTCAATGAGGAATCTGCCCCGCGGGGTGCCTCCCGCCTAATTTGACATATCTGACGGTATAATTGCCGCAGGTGTGCTGCTATAGTATGTTAATACCCATGAACGACACTTTGAAGTGCACACAGCACAGCATTTTTATATTTGACCCAATCCAGACAACCTTTCCCACTCATGGCGCAAATAAACTGACAGAAAACACAAAAACTTCGTGGATATGGAAACAAAGAACATAATGTCATGGCTGTCTTGAGTTTCCAAAAATTTCTACAACTTCTTATTTTTTTGTGATAGAGTGATTGGAGCACATACTTGTTGGTCACAAAAAACATTCATGAAGTTTGGTTCTTTTATGAATTTATTATGGGTCTACTGAAAATGTGACCAAATCTGCTTGGTCAAAAGTATACATACAGCAATGATAATATTTGGTTACATGTCCCTTGGCAAGTTTCACTGCAATAAGGTGCTTTTGGTAGCCATCCACAAGCTTCCGGTTGAATTTTTGACCACTCCTCTTGACAAAATTGGTGCAGTTCAGCTAAATTTGTTGGTTTTCTGACATTAACTTCAGCATTGTCCACACGTTCTCAATGGGGTTTAAGTCAAGACTTTGGGAAGGCCATTCTAAAACCTTAATTCGAGGCTGATTTAGCCATTGCTTTACCACTTTTGGCGTGTGTTTGAGGTCATTGGCCTGTTGGAACACCCAACTGTGCCCAAGACCCAACCTCCGGGCTGATGGTTTAGGTTGTCCTGAAGAATTTGGAAGTAATCCTCCATTTTCATTGTCCCATTTACTCTCTGTAAAGCACCAGTTCCATTGGCAGCAAAACAGGCCCAGAGAATAATACTACCACCACCATGCTTGACGGTGCGCATGGTGCTCCTGGGATTAAAGGCCTCATCTTTTCTCCTCCGAACATATTGCTGGGTATTGTGGCCAAACAGCTAAATTTTTGTTTCATCTGACCACAGAACTTTCCCCCAGAAGGTCTTATCTTTGTCCATGTGATCAGCAGCAAACTTTAGACGGCCTTAAGGTGTCGCTTCTGGAGCAAGGGCTTCCTTCTTGCATGGTAGCCCCTCAGTCCATGGCGATGCAAAACACGCTTGACTGTGGACACTGACACCTGTGTTCCAGCAATTTTCCAATCCATTGCAGACCTGCTTTTAGGTGGTTTTCGGTTGACTCTCGATGATCCTGACCAATTTTCTCTCAGCAGCAGGTGATAGCTTGCGTTTTCTTCCTGATCGTGGCAGTGACAAAACTCTGCCATGCACTTTATACTTACGAATAATTGTCTGCACAGTTGCTTTTGGGACCTTAAGCTGCTTTGAAATGGCTCCAAGTGACTTTCCTGACTTGTTCAAGTCAGTGATTAATTTTTTCAGATCTGTGCTGAGTTCCTTTGACTTTCCCATTGTCACGTTTGTAACCAAGTCTAATGACTGCATCATATGAGCTCTATTTAAATGGGCTCAGAGAAGTCAACAGGTGTCATCAATCATAATCACTAACATGAAGTTAAGAGGCCATGCCATGAAGTTAATTTGATTTGATTGTAACTTTTCTACGCCACCAAAATGTATCATGTATGATGCTGTATGTATACTTTTGACCCAGCAGATATGGTCACATTTTCAGTAGACCCATAATAAATTCATAAAAGAACCAAACTTCATGAATGTTTTTTGTGACCAACAAGTATGTGCTCCAATTACTCTATCACAAAAAAATAAGAGTTGTAGAAATTATTGGAAACTCAAGACAGCCATGACATTATGTCCTTCACAAGTGTATGTAAACGTTTGACCATGACTAATATATATATATATATATATATATATATATATATATATATATATTTTTCAGCTTCTTAAAAAGCTCCAAGCCCTGTAGTGTGGCCATTTTTTGGTTTGTTTTTTTCTCCCGTTTTTGCGTTGACTTCCTGTTGTGCGCTGTTATTTTTGTTCCACTTCCTGTTTTGTACTATGTTGCAGCAGCTTTTGTCTGCTTCTGAACGCATATATATATATACATACATACATACATACAAGGCCCCGGGGGGTAGATGAGATCCGCCCGGAGTTCCTTAAGGCTCTGGATGCTGTGGGGCTGTCTTGGTTGACAAGACTCTGCAGCATCGCGTGGACATCGGGGGCGGTACCACTGGATTGGCAGACCGGGGTGGTGGTTCCTCTCTTTAAGAAGGGGAACCGGAGGGTGTGTTCTAACTATCGTGGGATCACACTCCTCAGCCTTCCCGGTAAGGTCTATTCAGGTGTACTGGAGAGGAGGCTACGCCGGATAGTCGAACCTCGGATTCAGGAGGAACAGTGTGGTTTTCGTCCTGGTCGTGGAACTGTGGACCAGCTCTATACTCTCGGCAGGGTCCTTGAGGGTGCATGGGAGTTTGCCCAACCAGTCTACATGTGTTTTGTGGACTTGGAGAAGGCATTCGACCGTGTCCCTCGGGAAGTCCTGTGGGGAGTGCTCAGAGAGTACGGGGTATCGGACTGTCTGATTGTGGCAGTCCGCTCCCTGTATGATCAGTGCCAGAGCTTGGTCCGCATTGCCGGTAGTAAGTCGGACACTTTTCCAGTGAGGGTTGGACTCCGCCAAGGCTGCCCTTTGTCACCGATTCTGTTCATAACTTTTATGGACAGAATTTCTAGGCGCAGTCAAGGCGTTGAGGGGATCTGGTTTGGTGGCTGCAGGATTAGGTCTCTGCTTTTTGCAGATGATGTGGTCCTGATGGCTTCATCTGGCCAGGATCTTCAGCTCTCACTGGATCGGTTCGCAGCTGAGTGTGAAGCGACTGGGATGAGAATCAGCACCTCCAAGTCCGAGTCCATGGTTCTTGCTCGGAAAAGGGTGGAGTGCCATCTCCGGGTTGGGGAGGAGATCTTGCCCCAAGTGGAGGAGTTCAAGTACCTCGGAGTCTTGTTCACGAGTGAGGGAAGAGTGGATCGTGAGATCGACAGGCGGATCGGTGCGGCGTCTTCAGTAATGCGGACGCTGTATCGATCCGTTGTGGTGAAGAAGGAGCTGAGCCGGAAGGCAAAGCTCTCAATTTACCGGTCGATCTACGTTCCCATCCTCACCTATGGTCATGAGCTTTGGGTTATGACCGAAAGGACAAGATCACGGGTACAAGCGGCCGAAATGAGTTTCCTCCGACGGGTGGCGGGGCTCTCCCTTAGAGATAGGGTGAGAAGCTCTGCCATCCGGGGGGAGCTCAAAGTAAAGCCGCTGCTCCTCCACATCGAGAGGAGCCAGATGAGGTGGTTCGGGCATCTGGTCAGGATGCCACCTGAACGCCTCCCTAGGGAGGTGTTTAGGGCACGTCCGACCGGTAGGAGGCCGGGGGGAAGACCCAGGACACGTTGGGAAGACTATGTCTCCCGGCTGGCCTGGGAACGCCTCGGGGTCCCACAGGAAGAGCTGGACGAAGTGGCTGGGGAGAGGGAAGTCTGGGCTTCCCTGCTTAGGCTGCTGCCCCCGCGACCCGACCTCGGATAAGCGGAAGAAGATGGATGGATGGATACATACATACATATGTACTTATACATATACATATATATATATATATATATATATATATATATATATATATATATATATATATATATATATATATATATATATATATATATATATATATATATATATGTGTGTGTGTAGTCGGCCCCCAAAAGTTTGGACATCCTTGCTCTATCTGGAATGTTGGAAGCAGTGGGTGAAAATGAGAGTCTGCTGTGAGTCGATAAACACCATCAAACACGAGGGAGGGGGACCCCAATTTTCCCACAAAGCACTCCACCCCCCGGGTGGCGGGGAACAATGGCGGGGGCATCAATACCTGCAATTGGGAGAGGAGACGAGCGAGCCAAACGGCACAGGCGGGTCGGCTCTCGTCTACCCGGTAAACGGTCGGCCTGGATGGAGAGCGGCGGGAGGCAGAGGACACGATGGGGGGTGGGAGCGGTCGCCATTAGCCGTGGAAGGTGGCTGGCAGAACGGGGAGCGGAGCTTTTTAACGCCGGGGGGGGGACGATACAGGTGTTTTCAATTACCGGCAAATTCAGGGCAATTTCCTCCTCTTTCTGACCACACCCCCGACCGAGATGATGGGCGTCCCGAACAAAGAGGCAAGGAGATGCGATTGTTTGACTGTGGGTTTTTAGGGGGGGGCGCTTTTTATCAATCCCACTCCCACCTTGGAAACCACTTCTTGTCTCCACTTGCGTTCCTGTTCATGTTTACACTTCTTTTTTTGGGGGGAGGGACCTGCAAGAGACATTGCAAAGACACACACATATATGCGTCATCCATGTTGCTGCTTCTTGATCTTAGTGCTGCTTTCGATACCGTCGATCATAATATTTTATTAGAGCGTATCAAAACACGTATTGGTATGTCAGACTTAGCCTTGTCTTGGTTTAACTCTTATCTTACTGACAGGATGCAGTGCGTCTCCCATAACAATGTGACCTCGGAGTATGTTAAGGTAACGTGTGGAGTTCCCCAGGGTTCGGTTCTTGGCCCTGCACTCTTCAGCATCTACATGCTGCCGCTAGGTGACATCATACACAAATACGGTGTTAGCTTTCACTGTTATGTTGATGACACCCAACTCTACATGCCCCTAAAGCAGAGTCTAAAATACAACATAAAAATGTTCAAATGTATCAGGAATTCATTAACACTGGAGGCAGCTCAAACTTATTTTAATGCAATGATCATGTCTCGTTTTTATTATTGTATAACATGTTGGTCGCAGGCAAGCAAAATGACACTGAGGCCATTGAAAACTTTGCACAAACAATGGCTCAAAATCCTTGACCGAAAACCACAACACCACCATCACTGTTTAGTTCTCCAAAAATATGGATTGTTAAATTTAGCTAACATTCAAAGATTAGCATCAATACGAATGGCCCATTGAATCCTAAATAACACTGCACCAGCGCCACTTAAGCACTTTGTCCAGTTTGCATCTGCTGTGACAACTAGAAACACACAAGCCCCCACCAGGGGGCAGTGTAGCGTACCCAGATGTAAAACCTATTTTGCACAATCAGCCTTTTCATATAAAGCCATAAATGAATGGAACGACCTCACAACAAACTTGAAAAGTCTAACAGATTACTCTTCATTCACAAATGAAGTTAAAAAGTGGCTTTGGAGCAATCAAGGCTGCTCACACGGTCACTAAGGTGGGCATTATGTTTGACACATCAACTTAATGTGTATTATATTTATCCATGAGAGTATTTTTGTTGTAAATTGTGAGGTGTGTCTGTTAAAATCATGGTTGTTTTTACAAATGATGACAGATGTGAACAAAAGCATGTATTGTCTTTGTGTGATGATGTAAATGAGGTGTGGTTGTATTGTATATTAAGTATGTGTCCATGAAAGAGCATTTTATGACTTTTCTTAATTTGATTACATGCTATAGAATGATTTTATTGTCATAATTTTATTGCATGATTTTTGTATCCCTTTAATTCAGGTAGTCAGGGACTGCAGATAGAAATTAGCTATTTAGTTATAATCTGGTACAGAACATATCTGTCTTTGATCTTAATGTTTCTATGTATTGTCCCTTCAAATAAAGACTAAACTAAAAGCTGACCAACACGGCGTATTGTAGTCAGCTGGAGGCGCGTCTTAATGAAATTAAACAATGAATGTCCGCTAACTTTTTGCAACTCAACGCTAAGAAAAGGGATATGCTGATTATCGGCCCTGCTAGACACCGACACCTATTTAATAATACCACCTTAACATTTGACAACCAAACAATTACACAAAGCGACTCAGTAAAGAATCTGGGTATTATCTTCGACCCAACTCTCTCGTTTGAGTCACACATTAAGAGTGTTACTAAAACGGCCTTCTTTCATCTCCGTAATATCGCTTAACTTTGTTCCATTTTGTCCACTAGCGACGCTGAGATCATTATTCATGCGTTCATTACGTCTCGTCTCGATTACTGTAACGTATTATTTCCGGGTCTCCCTATGTCTAGCATTAAAAGATTACAGTTGGTACAAAATGCAGCTGCTAGACTTTTGACAAGAACAAAAAGGTTTGATCATGTTACGCCTATACTGTATATACCTTTATATACATACAAACCCCGTTTCAATATGAGTTGGGAAATTGTGTTAGATGTAAATATAAACGGAATACAATGATTTGCAAATCACTTTCAACCCATATTCAGTTGAATATGCTACAAAGACAACATATATGATGTTCAAACTGATAAACTTTTTTTTTTTTGCAAATAATCATTAACTTTAGAATTTGATGCCAGCAACACGTGACAAAGAAGTTGGGAAAGGTGGCAATAAATACTGATAAAGTTGAGGAATGCTCATCAAACACTTATTTGGAACATCCCACAGGTGAACAGGCAAATTGGGAACAGGTGGGTGCCATGATTGGGTATAAAAGTAAATTCCATGAAATGCTCTGTCATTCACAAACAAGGATGGGGCGAGAGTCACCACTTTGTCAACAAATGCGTGAGCAAATTGTTGAACAGTTTAAGATAAACCTTTCTCAACCAGCTATTGCAAGGAATTTAGGGATTTCACCATCTACAGTCCGTAATATCATCAAAGGGTACAGAGAATCTGGAGAAATCACTGCACGTAAGCAGCTAAGCCCGTGACCTTCAATCCCTCAGGCTGTACTGCATCAACAAGCGACATCAGTGTGTAAAGGATATCACCACATGGGCTCAGGAACACTTCAGAAACCCACTGTCAGTAACTACAGTTGGTCGCTACATCTGTAGGTGCAAGTTAAAACTCTCCTATGCAAGGCGAAAACTGTTTATCAACAACACCCAGAAATGCCATTGCCTTCGCTGGGCCTGAGCTCATCTAAGATGGACTGATACAAAGTGGAAAAGTGTTCTGTGTTCTGACGAGTCCACATTTCAAATTGTTTTTGGAAACTGTGGACGTTGTGTCCTCCGGACCAAAGAGGAAAAGAACCATCCGGATTGTTATAGGCGCAAAGTTGAAAAGCCAGCATCTGTGATGGTATGGGGGTGTATTAGTGCCCAAGACATGGGTAACTTACACATCTGTGAAGGCGTCATTAATGCTAAAAGGTACATACAGGTGTTGGAGCAACATATGTTGCCATCCAAGCAACGTTACCATAGACACCCCTGCTTATTTCAGCAAGACAATGCCAAGCCACGTGTTACATTCACGTGGCTTCAGAGTAAAAGAGTGTGGGTACTAGACTGGCCTGCTTGTAGTCCAGACCTGTCTCCCATTGAAAATGTGTGGCGCATTATGAAGCCTAAAATACCACAACGGAGACCCCCAGACTGTTGAACAACTTAAGCTGTACATCAAGCAACAATGGGAAAGAATTCCACCTGAGAAGCTTAAAAAATGTGTCTCCTCAGTTCCCAAACGTTTACTGAGTGTTGTTAAAAGGAAAGGCCATGTAACACAGTGGTGAACATGCCTTTTCCCAACTACTTTGGCACGTGTTGCAGCCATGAAATTCTAAGTTAATTATTATTTGCAAAAAAAAATAAAGTTTATGAGTTTGAACATCAAATATCTTGTCTTGGTAGTGCATTCAATTGAATATGGGTTGAAAAGGATTTGCAAATCATTGTATTCCGTTTATATTTACATCCAACACAATTTCCCAACTCATATGGAAACGGGGTTTGTATATACATATACCTATACTGTATATACCTTTATATACCTATATAAATATATACATATACTGTACCTATACTGGCTCACCTGCACTGGCTGCCTGTACACTTAAGATGTGACTTTAAGGTTTTACTACTTACGTATAAAATACTACACGGTCTAGCTCCATCCTATCTTGTTGATTGTATTGTACCATATGTCCCGGCAAGAAATCTGCGTTCAAAGAACTCCGGCTTATTAGTGATTCCCAGAGCCAAAAAAAAGTATGCGGGCTGTAGAGCGTTTTCTATTCGGGCTCCAGTACTCTGGAATGCCCTCCCGGTAACAGTTAGAGATGCTACCTCAGTAGAAGCATTTAAGTTCCATCTTAAAACTCATTTGTATACTCTAGCCTTTAAATAGACCCCCCTTTTAGACCAGTTGATCTGCTGTTTCTTTTCTGCTCTGCCCCCCTCTCCTTCGTGGAGAGGGGGGCAGACCACAGATCGGATGAGACGCTAGCTGTCCAAACTCGGGACCCAGGGTGGACCACTCATCTGTGCATCAGTTGGGGACGTTTCTGCGCTGCTGACCTGTCTCCACTCAAGATGATCCCCTGCTGGCCCCACTATGGACTGGACTCTCACACTATTATGTTAGATCCACTATGGACTGGACTCTCACAATATTATGCTAGATCTCTCGACGTCCATTGCACCGGTCGCCAGGGGGCGGGGGGGTCCCCACATCTGCGGTCCCCCCAAGGTTTCTCCTTGTCATCCCATTGGGTTGAGTTTTTTCTTGCCCTGATGTGGGATCTGAGCCGAGGATGTCGTTGTGGCTTGTGCAGCCCTTTGAGACACTCATGATTTAGGGCTATATAAGTAAACATTGATTGATTGATTTATATATATATATATATATATATATATATATATATATATATATATATATATATATATATATATATATATATATATATATATATATATATATATATATATATTTATATATATATATATATATATATATATATACACACACACACACCTATACATATGTGTGTGTGTGTGTGTGTGTGTTACTTTGCATGCAGTCGCCCCTGAAGTAGACGGACATTAAAAGAGTAAAAGAAACCTAATTTTGAGGTGTAATAATCGGTAGAAAATGGATGGATGGATGGATAATGGATGATAAATTGGAAACTGGAAGTACAACATGAAGTGGCAAGAAATACGTCAATAATCAATAACGACTAAAGTGAAATACGTTCTGGACCACAAATCATTTCAGTCCGGTCAGGGCCGGCCCGTGGCATAGGCCGTATAGGCAAATGCTAAGGGCGCCGTCCATCAGGGGGCGCCACGCCAGTGCCACAAATGTTGGAGAAAAAAAAAAAAAAAAAAAAAAGTTGGTATTATTATTTCTAAATACAAAAAATAATCCCACGTTAATTAAAATGCAAAGTAAAGCCTATTTAATAGAAATATTATTTGTTACAACATTACGCCCCCCCCCCCTCTCCCCCGCACAGTGTGCCCCCTCCCTTCCCGTATCATGACTCTTTTTGGACGTCACCACATCAAAAAATCAACACAAGATGTCAAAACGGTCAAAACTGTCAGGTGCCCAGGGAAGAAAAAAGAGAAAAGAAGAGGAGTAGAAACGAGAAAAGACAGAGTTAGCAGGTAGGTAACGTTAGCCTACATGAAATGATTTGTCTGTTACAGAATGTGATAGCAACCTGGCTTTTTAGCATTAAGCTAATGTTACATGATTCGGCAATTGCTAATCAATAAATAGCTAGTTCTGTTTTAACGTCGGGTTAATATTGTGGAGGGGGCTAAATTGTTATGGAAAATTATAATGTAACGTACAGTACTCACCTTACATTCCTCAGGGACATTTGTATTAGATCTTTTAAGCAGGTGTTTTTTGTTTACATTGTTATTGCCTTCTGGTTAGCTAATGTTTGCCCTGCAGGTAATAGTCACTTGTCCACCCGTTTATATATTAGGTATAGTTGTAAGTAAAAAAAAAAAAGGTCAAAGACAAAGCTATTCGGTTTCTTGTGAGTATATACACTTCACTGCCGATGTGGGGGGGGCGCCACCTAAAATCTTGCCTAGGGCGCCAGATTGGTTAGGGCCGGGCCTGAGTCCGGTGTTCCCATATCGGAGTTATTGTGCAGAAATACTTACAAAAGTACACTTAATCACTTAGCATGTTAGAAAAAGGAAAGATGAGTTGGAAATTGGAATAATACAAAATACATGTTTTTTTTATTATTTTATTGTGTAATCATTAATATTACTAGTTATTCTCTCAATGTTATGTTTTATTAATGTAATATTTATGTTATGTACTGTATATTCAATTTTTACATACATATATATTTTTTTAAATGGCGTTAATTTGAGTTATTCTCAAGTGTCGAACGCAAACATTTACATATTGTGAGAGCAAGGTCAAATAGAGGACGCAGGATAGTTCCGTCATTTCACGCTTTTGGTCCTTTCCTGTCGTCGCCCACCATGATGGCTTGAGCCTCAAGCGCCATGCTTCACTTTTGGGAAACATATTGTCAACATTATTATGCTCCAGGCAAAAATGTTTCTACATTAATGTCGATTTATGAAAGTAAGGCCTACTTTTTCTAATTGGCTTGATCGTTTACAATTATCAATCAAATCTTGAAGGGTGATTAAGAGTACAAAAACCCTTGAATTGATATCTTTGTTAAAAACATTTTGCAGTGATTTAGGTAGCCCTTTTTGTCTTTTTTCATTTTTTTTTAATTATTATTATTTAATACTCTATTTGTATTTGTTTTTGTTTTCTTTCCTTGGCATGTTTCGCTGATGTTGAAAGTGCTTTGACTTTTGTGTGCATCATAAATGTATGTTTGTTGTTCAATAAAAAAAAATACAAATAAAAAAAACCTTTTGGGAAACATATTTTATCCGACATTGCCACCTAGTGGCCACAGCCACAACTCCTAATGGGAAGCCATCTTTGATCCTCAGTACAGGGGCCACCACTACACCCATGCTGTGACTAAACTTTTTACATGAGGGCCACACATAGAAAACTCCAAGCATGCAGCGGCCATTTGGATTGTTTTAATTTTCAAAACCAACATACAAAAAAATTTATTTTATTTTTAGGGCTCCACTCAAGTTTCGTCCAAGGGACGCAGTAATAAAAATGTTAAAAAATGACTCATATATTACTATTATTTTTATCATCATTCAAAGTTGAAATGTGTAGATGACTTTTAAGCCTCTCTGACGATATGTTTTTATGTGTTATGCCCTATTTGTCAAAGAACCCCCTTTTTTATGGCAAACATAAAATATGTAATATTTCCCCAAAAAATATTTCAAAGTGTTATATTTGATGTGACCAATTATACGTCTTTTATTTTTCGCCGTTTTTGCTTTCATTTGTGCGCGTCATCACATTATTTCTGGCAGTCATTTACTACCAACACAAAACAAACATTAGCAAGGAGTATTTTCTATACACACCTTAAAAGTTGTTCAACAATACTCGATTGAAAGTGCTCTTTTTCATCCATTCGTCCATTTTTAAAAAGAAAAGTGAACCCGGAAATACCACCGTCCAGGCCGTCACTTCCTGTTTATGTTGGCGCCTCACACAAACAACCAATCATACACCTTCTTCTTTATCTTCAAATCTCTGATTGGTTTTTCGCATTGCTATATTAATTGCAGTCATTGGCTGACAAAACAAAACAAAACAAAAAAATAGCATGTGGTATTTTTATACTCGCATGTGAACAGGTCATCCTTAAGTGTTTTCTACAATACAAAATAAAATAAAAAAATGTTTTCATTCATTTGTCAAATAAATAAAAAAATGAACCCGAAAATACCGCAGGCCAGGCCGTAACTTTCGGGTTTTTTTTGGCGCCTTGCAAAAACAACCAATCACACGCCTTTTTATTCGTTTTCAACGCTTTGATTGGTGTGTGGCGTCACACTATTAACTGTATGTATCCCAGTGCAAGTATTTATAACACAAGCTTTTAACCATAAAGTTAAAGTACCAATGATTGTCACACACACACTAGGTATGGTGAAATTATTATCTGCATTTGGGACCCATCACCCTTGATCACCCCCTGAGGGGTGAGGGGAGCAGTGGGCAGCAGCGTGGCCGCACCCAGGAATCATTTTTGATGATTTAACCCCCAATTCCAACCCTTGATGCTGAGTGCCAAGCAGGGAGGTCATGGGTCCCATTTTTATAGTCTTTGGTATGACTCGGGGTTTGAACTCACAACCTACTGATCTCAGGGCGGACACTCTAACCACTAGGCCACTGAGTATCTATATCGTATAAAATGTTGCCTCGATTAACTTTTTGGGATCAGAACCTAGATGACTGACTAGACTTTTTAACAAAATACTTGCACTCAACAGTATGAGTCAGTGTACCGTTTACGCTAATTAATTAACACACACCATAAAGCTATAGACCAGGCCTGGCCAACCCGCGGCTCGTAAGCCTCATGCGGCTCTTAACTCTGTTAGTGCCCACGAGGTGTAGACGCGACAAACTCTTTGATGTTGGAGGCCCACGTTGACGCAATACTGTACTGTAGTATATCTACTGTCCCTGGTGTTCACTGGGACGAAAAACACTACATTTCCCAAAATGCAGCGCGACCAAGACACACGGCCGCTTCTTTGACTTCCGCTCAGCACGCGGCCGCTTCTATTGGCCGTGACACTAACGATGCGGCGCAGCATTGTTAAAAAGCCGTCCTGAGTGAAAGAAAAGATCATCACGAAAAAAAAGGAAATACTTGGATTACAATACTCGGGTTACTTTTTTCGTCTGGCTTAAAGGCCTACTGAAACACACTACTACCGACCACACAGTCTGATAGTTTATATATCAATGATGAAATCTTAACATTGCAACACATGCCAATACGGCTGGGTTAGCTTACTAAAGTGCAATTTTAAATTTCGCGCGAAATATCCTGCTGAAAACGTCTCGGTATGATGACGTCTGCGCGTGACGTCACGGATTGTGGAGGACATTTTTGGACAGCATGGTGGCCAGCTATTAAGTCGTCTGTTTTCATCGCAAAATTCCACAGTATTCTGGACATCTGTGTTGGTGAAACTTTTGCAATTTGTTCAATGAACAATGGAGACAGCAAAGAAGAAAGCTGTAGGAGGGAAGCGGTGTATTGCGGCTGACTTCAGCAACACAAACACGGCCGGTGTTTCATTGTTTACATTCCCGAAAGATGACAGTCAAGCTTTACCATTGGCCTGTGGAGAACTGGGACAACAGAGACTCTTACCAGGAGGACTTTGAGTTGGATACGCAGACACGGTACCGTGAGTACGCATGCAGCTGCGGCTTCCAAACATTTGATCGCTTGCCCGTACGTGCGTGCCGCTATGTGCATGTCATGTGCGTAACTTTGGGGACTTTGGGGAAATATATGTGCTGTATGAACTTTGGGGAGGTGAACGGTACTTTGGGCTGTGGGATTGAGTATGTTGTGCAGGTGTTTGAGTTGTATTGGCGGGTTATATGGACGGGAGGAGGGAGGTGTTTGTTATGCGGGATTAATTTGTGGCATATTAAATATAAGCCTGGTTGTGTTGTGGCTAATAGAGTATATTTATGTCTTGTGTTTATTTACTGTTTTAGTCATTCCCAGCTGAATATCAGGCCCCACCCGCCTCTCACAGCATCTTCCCTATCTGAATCGCTCCCACTCCCTTTTAGTCCTTCACTCTCACTTTCCTCATCCACAAATATTTCATCCTCGCTCAAATTAATGGGGAAATCGTCGCTTTCTCGGTCCGAATCACTCTGGCTGCTGCTGGTCATGATTGTAAACAATGGGCGGATGTGAGGAGCTCCACAACCTGTGACGTCACGCTACCCGTCTGCAAGGCTTTTTTTTATCAGCGACCAAAAGTTGCGAACTTTATCGTCGATGTTCTCTACTAAATCCTTTCAGCAAAAATATGGCAATATCGCGAAATGATCAAGTATGACACATAGAATGGACCTGCTATCCTTGTTTAAATCACATTTCAGTAGGCCTTTAAGTTTGGTTTGAGTTGCATATATAAGAAGAAGCCAGCCGGTTTGAGTGACATCAAACGTGCATGTGCGTGAGATCACAGTAGTAAACAATTTGTAACAAGTTCACTCTCAAAATGGCAGGGAAAAAAAGCACAGCAAAACGAAAATATTGAGTTTATATTTTTTGGTTGAACGTAATGGCAAGCCATTCTGCCTTATACTGTATGTCAGGCGTCATTAGCGCATTTCAAAGCTTCAAATCTTCAGCGTCACGTCGGCTCAGTACATGCTAACATCGACCAGGAATTTCTAAAAGGGACAGAACTTCGCAAGCACAAGTTGGGCACTTTGAAAAGTCAGGCAGAAAAGCAGAACGTTTTTCCAAAAATTTACGAAGCACTCAGTGTCAGGTTCAAACACTGATGACATCTATTAAACAGATGAGAAGCAAGGAATCATGCAGAGACAGAGTTCAATTTGGCGCAATGATGATGACACGTGTTTTGGGCTGTATTCTAGTTACAGATCCAAACTACGTTCTAAAAGTCCAGCCCGCGTGCTTCCTTTATTTATTTGGAAGGTCCCTGTTACATCACTGAAGCTGTCGCTGAGGGAAGGGGGTAATCTCGACAACTCCAGTTAGACACAATATATGATTATACGAAAATGCAAATGTGTTGACGCTGGTGCTATCGCCCCGTCTCTGCTTTGTCTGCGTCCCGGTACCCGATGTTCGACCTTGGCAGTCAGCGGGCCGAGTCTGGACACAACACCGATAAGAGACGGCTGGCAATCTTTGCACAGATACAAAATTACACATAATAACTATAGCAGTGGTTCTTAACCTGGGTTCGATCGAACCCTAGAGGTTCGGCAGAGCCTCCGCCGCAGCGGTCAAGACACACCAGATTCATGAATTGATTAACGTGGACCCTGACTAAATTAAACAAGTTGAAAAACGTATTGGGGTGTTACCATTTAGTGGTCAATTGTACGGAATATGTACTGTACTGTTCAATCTACTAATAAAAGTTTCATTCAATCAATCGTGTAAATAAAACCTTCTCCCTATCAGTGGATCTGTACTGTAAAGTTAAAATTTGAATGACAATAAAAAAGAAGTCTATATAGTTCTATATATTAGAGGGAACAATGTTCCCTCTAATTTTCCATCTGATTTACAAGTGTGTAATTTGTTGTGAGTTCATGCACCGTGTTGGTTTTGTTCTTTGAACAAAGTGATGTTCATGCACGGTTCATTTTGTGCACTAGTAATAAAAAACATTACTTTGTATTGAATTTAAAAAAAAAAAAAAAAAGTTTTTTTTCACTAAAGAAGGGTTCGGTGAATGTGCATATGAACCTGGTGGGGTTCGGTACCTCCAACAAGGTTAAGAACCACTGAACTATAGCAACGGCCCTTAAGCATAAATCCATCCATCCATCCATTTTCTACCGCTTATTCCCTTTGAGGTCGCGGGGGGCGCTGGAGCCTATCTCAGCTACAATCGAGCGGAAGGCGGCGTACACCCTGGACAAGTCGCCACCTCATCGCAGGGCCAACACAGATAGACAGACAACATTCACACTCACATTCACACACTAGGGACCATTTAGTGTTGCCAATCAACTATCCCCAGGTGCATGTCTTTGGAAGTGGGACGAAGCCGGAGTACCCGGAGGGAACCCATGCAGTCACAGGGAGAACATGCAAACTCCACACAGAAAGATCCCGAGCCCGGGATTGAACCCAGGACTACTCAGGACCTTCGTATTGTGAGGCAGATGCATTAACCCCTCTTCCACCGTGCTGCCCCCCTTAAGCATAAAGTTGTGTGATAATATATATACATGATCCTGAGTAGTCTTGGGTTCAATCATGGGCTCGGGATCTTTCTGTGTGGAGTTTGCATGTTCTCCCCGTGACTGCGTGGGTTCCCTCCGGGTACTCCGGCTTCCTCCCACCTCCAAAGACATGCACCTGGGGATAGGTTGATTGGCAACACTAAATTGGCCCTAGTGTGTGGATGTGAGTGTGAATGTTGTCTGTCTGTGTTGGCCCTGCGATGAGGTAGCGACTTGTCCAGGGTGTACCCCGCCTTCCGCCCGATTGTAGCTGAGATAGGCTCCAGCGCACCCCGTGACCCCAAAAGGGAATAAGCGGTAGAAAATGGATGGATGGATGGATTATTCTAACACTCAGAGACCATAAAGCTTGCATCATATCAACTGGCTCGGAACATTGCACAGGCTAAAAAGCCATAGAACGTTAAAAAATGCCTCGGTGACGCTGTTGAAATCTTGTCTCCTGAAGACGACAAACTAAAAAGAAGGGTATCAGAAGTCCAACTGTCCCGCCATACTGTTGAACGCAGAATATCGGACATTAACACGGCTATTGAATCACAGTTGCACTCTGACCTTCGAGCATGTGAGTATTTTAGTGTCGCATTGGATGAGAGTTGTGACATACAAAACAAGTCTCAGTTGGCAATATTTGCACGGTCTGTGTCAAACGATTGTGTGATAAAAGAAGAACTCCTTGATATTGTGCCATTAAAAGACAGAAACCGTGGCATAGATGTGAAAGAAACAATGATGGCTGCATTTGTGGAATCAAATCTGCCCATACAGAAGCTAACTGCAATAGCCACGGATGGAGCCAGCCATGATCGGATCTGAGAATGGGCTTGTGGGGCTGTGCAAAGCTGACGAAACATTTCCAGAGTTTTGGAATTTCCACTAAATTATCCACAGGGAGCAACTCTAAATCATTGTCTAAATCATTGAATTTAGACAACGTCATCAATCAATCAATCAATCAATGTTTATTTATATAGCCCTAAATCACAAGTGTCTCAAAGGGCTGCACAAGCCACAACGACATCCTCGGTACAGCCCACATAAGGGCAAGGAAAAACTCACCCCAGTGGGACATCGATGTGAATGACTGAGAAACCTTGGAGAGGACCGCATATGTGGGTAACCCCCCCCCCCCTCTAGGGAGACCGAATGCAATGGATGTCGAGTGGGTCTAACATAATATTGTGAGAGTCCAGTCCATAGTGGATCCAGCATAACAGTAAGTCCAGTCCACAGTGGGGTCAGCAGGAAACCATCCCGAGCGGAGACGGGTCAGCAGCGCAGAGATGTTCCCAACCGATATATACAGGCGAGCGGTCCACCCCGGGTCCCGACCCCGGACAGCCAGCACCCCATCCATGGCCACCGGATCTGTGTGTCTCCCCTTCTACAAGAGATAGGGGGGAGCAGAGGAGAAAAGAAAAGAAACGGCAGATCAACTGGTCTAAAAAAAAATAAAAAAATTTAAAAAAAAAAGGGGGGGGCTATTCAAAGGCTAGAGTATACAAATGAGTTTTGAGATGGGACTTAAATGTTTCTACTGAAGCCTGTGATGGAAACAGTCAACTACATCTGTACACATGCACTTAACCACAAACAATTCAGGAATCTTATCGCTGAGCTGGACCAAGGGCTTCCAGGTGACCTGCCGCTGCACTGCACTGTGAGGTGGCTGTCAAAAGGCAAGGTACTCTTGCTTTTTTGAGCTTTTGGATGCTGAGAAACCGTTCATGGAAGAGAAGGACAAGGACTATCACCGAGCTCTTGGACCTCGAGTGTATTATGGATCTGGCCTTTTTGGTCGACATGCTATGTCACTTGGACAGACTGAACCTGACTCTGCAGAGTAAGTTAAAAATGCTGCCTGACCTGGTGCAAAGTGTGTTTGCGTTCGTCAACAAACTGAAGCTGTTCAAGGCGCATTCAAAAAGGCCAGTGGGCAAAGTCACCAGCGTCGCCCTGAAAAGGACAGATATGCTACACTTGTTGAAAACCCGCACGAAAGCTTTGTGACCCGGTTCCGTGATCTACAACTGAAAAGGCCACAGATTACATTCCTCGTCGACCCGGACTGTTTGAAAGCCCCGCACGTCACAGATGAGGCTGCGGCGTAGTTGGAGATGGATCTTTGTGAGGAGGACCAACAGAAAGCTGCTTTAAGGGAAGGGACCATTGAGTTCTGGAAAAGTATGCCAATGGAAAAATACCCCAATGTCAAACGGGCTGTGCTTAAGATACTGTCGACGTTTGGGTCAACATACGTCTGCGAGTCTGTGTTTTCTACCCTGAAACATGTGAAATCAAAGCATCGATCTGTTCTGACACTCATGTGAAAGAATTGCTTCGAGTGACAACGGAATACCCGCCGGATTTGAAGAGGATTGTCCACGACAAGGAATGCCATAAGTCCCACTAAGCAACATGCATAGTTAGAGAAAAAATATGTTTTTGTTTGTGGACTTGGTTGAACTGAGAGTTTGTGTGTGTGAGACAGTGCACACAATGTTAAAGGGGAACATTATCACAATTTCAGAAGGGTTAAAACCATTGAAAATCAGTTCCCAGTGGATTATTTTATTTTTTGAAGTTTTTTTCAAATACCCATCACGCAATATCCCTAAAAAAAAGCTTCAAAGTGCCTGATTTTAACCATCGTTATATACACCCGTCCATTTTCCTGTGACGTCACATAGTGATGCCAACACAAACAAACATGGCGCATAGAACAGCAAGCTATGGCGACATTAGCTCGGATTCAGACTCGGATTTCAGCGGCTTAAGCGATTCAACAGATTACGCATGTATTGAAACGGATGGTTGTAGTGTGGAGGCAGGTAGCGAAAACGAAATTGAAGAAACTGAAGGTATTGAGCCATATCGGTTTGAACCGTATGCAAGCGAAACCGACGAAAACGACATGACAGCCAGCGACACGGGAGAAAGCGAGGACAAATTCGGCGATCGCCTTCTAACCAACGATTGGTATGTGTTTGTTTGGGATTAAAGGAAACTAACAACTATGAACTAGGTTTACAGCATATGAAATACATTTGGCAACAACATGCACTTTGAGAGTGCAGACAGCCCAATTTTCATCAATTAATATATTCTGTAGACATACCCTCATCCGCGCTCTTTTCCTGAAAGCTGATCTGTCCAGTTTTGGAGTTGATGTCAGCAGGCCAGGGAAGCTAGGGTCGATATTCTTCTCTTGATCATCTTCGGTGGCATAATGGACGGTGTGAGCAAAGACATCCAGGGGATTTAGCTCGCTCGTCTGCGGGAACAAACTGCCGCCATTGCTTTGTCCCTGAATTGCGATTCAATAGGGGTCTGGCGGCAGATTTCTTTGACTTTATCGTTGGAAATGCATCTGCTTTGAGTGTCACAGGATATCCACACATTCTTGCCATCTCTGTCGTAGCATAGCTTTCGTCGGTAAAGTGTGCGGAACAAACGTCCAATTCCTTGCCACTTTCGCATCTTTGGGCCACTGGTGCAACTTGAATCCGTCCCTGTTCGTGTTGTAACACCCTCCGACAACACACCGACGAGGCATGATGTCTCCAACGTACGGAAAACAGTCGAAAAAACAGAAAATAACAGAGCTGATTTGACTCGGTGTTTGTAATGTTTGAGAAAATGGCGGATTGCTTCCCGTTGTGACGTCATCGCTCCGAGAGCGAATAATAGAAAGGCCTTTAATTCGCCAAAATTCACCCATTTAGAGTTCGAAAATCGGTTAAAAAAATATATGGTCTTTTTTCTGCAACATCAAGGTATATATTGACGCTTACATAGGTCTGGTGATAATGTTCCCCTTTAATTGTTGAAAACAATTGGCCTGTGGTCTTAGTACTGTAGGAGTCATGTTGGTGTGTGACATTTACAATAAATCTGGCTGAGCAGAGGTCTGTGTGTGTGAGGAAGGGATGGGGTGATGTTCATGTGTGGCCATGTGTAGGATGTGGCTCCTTGCAGTAACAGTAAAAAAAAGTGGCTCTTGTCTGACTGGTTGGCCAGTTAGTTAAAGTACCAATGATTGTCACACACACACTAGGTGTGGTGAAATTTGTCCTCTGCATTTGACCCATCCCCTTGTTCACCCCCTGGGAGGTGAGGGGAGCAGTGGGCAGCAACGGTGCCGCGCCCGGGAATCATTTTTGGTGATTTAACCCCCAATTCCAACCCTTGATGCTGAGTGCCAAGCAGGGAAGTAATGGGTGCCATTTTTATAGTCTTTGGTATGACTCGGCCGGGTTTGAACTCACAACCTACCGATCTCAGGGCGGACACTCTAACCACTAGGCCACTGAGTATAGACCGTACTATTGCTACATACATTTTTAAATATTTCAGTTTACTTTGTTGTAATCTTGTACACGCATACTTTGGCAAGATTATTTATGAAAAGCCAGAACACAACTTCAAGTAGCCATTTTGTGCTGGGACCTTTTGCTATTCAAAACTTTTATTTTGATATGCGCACCAAAAAAAACCATCCCAAAACGGAAGACAGAAAATCAATAAATACTGAACGGCTGGTGGGAAAAAAAAAAAAAAAAAAAAAAAAAGGATGATTAGCCCATTTCCTCATCGTCCTCCTCGCCGAACTCTCCCTCCTCCTCGGCGGTGGCGTCCTGGTACTGCTGGTACTCGGACACCAGGTCGTTCATGTTGCTCTCGGCCTCGGTGAACTCCATCTCATCCATGCCCTCGCCCGTGTACCAGTGGAGGAAAGCCTTACGCCGGAACATGGCTGTGAACTGCTCGGAGATACGCTTGAACAGCTCCTGGATGGCCGTGCTGTTGCCAATGAAGGTGGCGGCCATCTTCAGGCCCCGGGGAGGAATGTCGCACACGGCCGTCTTGACGTTGTTGGGGATCCATTCCACAAAGTAGCTGCTGTTCTTGTTCTGCACATTGAGCATCTGCTCGTCCACCTCCTTCATGGACATGCGGCCGCGGAAGATGGCGGCCACCGTGAGGTAGCGGCCTTGGCGCGGGTCGCAGGCGGCCATCATGTTCTTGGCGTCGAACATCTGTTGGGTGAGCTCGGGCACGGTGAGCGACCTGTACTGCTGGCTGCCTCTGCTGGTGAGGGGAGCGAAGCCCGGCATGAAGAAGTGCAGACGGGGGAAGGGCACCATGTTGACCGCCAGCTTCCGCAGGTCAGCGTTGAGCTGCCCGGGGAACCTGAGGCAGGTGGTGACGCCGCTCATGGTGGCGGAGACCAGGTGGTTGAGGTCGCCGTAGGAGGGCGTGGTGAGCTTGAGGGTGCGGAAGCAGATATCGTACAGAGCTTCATTGTCGATGCAGTAGGTCTCGTCCGTGTTTTCCACCAGCTGGTGCACAGACAGCGTGGCGTTGTAGGGCTCCACCACTGTGTCCGACACTTTGGGGGAAGGCACCACGCTGAAGGTGTTCATGATACGGTCCGGGTACTCTTCTCGGATTTTGCTGATGAGCAGAGTACCCATGCCGGAGCCGGTGCCTCCGCCCAGGGAGT
This sequence comes from Nerophis lumbriciformis, assembly GCF_033978685.3. Taxonomy (NCBI): domain Eukaryota; kingdom Metazoa; phylum Chordata; class Actinopteri; order Syngnathiformes; family Syngnathidae; genus Nerophis; species Nerophis lumbriciformis. The sequence goes on along the minus strand of NC_084567.2, from coordinate 14,315,742 downwards.
GTGTGAGCTGGAAACCTTGGAGGCAGTCGCAGCTCTCCGCCTCTTTTCGCACCACGTCCAAGACTGAATCCACCAGCTCCGCCCCTTCCGTGTAGTGACCTTTGGCCCAGTTGTTACCAGCACCGCTCTGGCCTGCGAGAGCAGTGGACAATGAGCCACCAAAACTGTAAAAAGTTCTCATAATTTTGACTTTTTATCTCGCAATTGACTTTCCTGTCTCATAATTTATTTTCTTTATCTCATAAATATACATTCTTATCTCATAAATTTAGATTTTATATGACTATATTTCGACTTATCATATAATTATGACATTGTAGCTCTTCATTTTGACTTTTCATCTCAAAATTATGACTTTTTATATAATATAAATTACTTTCTATCTCTCATAATTTCGATTATCTTATCTCATCATTTCAATTTTTTAATCTCATTAGTTTTTTATCTCATAATTTTATCTCAAACCTATGACCTTTTATCTCATAAAATTGACTTCTCTCATAAATTTACTTTTTAATCATTTAGCTTTTTATCTCATAATCATTTTTTTATCTCATAATTTCGAATTTTTATCTCAAACCTATGACGTTTTATCTCATAAAATTGACTTTTTATTCATTAGGTTTTTAATCTCATAATTATTACTTTTTAATCCCAAAATTTCGACTTTTTATCTCAAACCTATGAGGTTTTCTCTCATAAAATTGACTATTCATTATGTTTTTATCTCATATTACTTTTT
>NC_084567.2:14287500-14310000 GCF_033978685.3 Nerophis lumbriciformis | reverse complement strand
AATTGGTTGAGAAATGCTGAAGTAGTTGTTGAAATGAAAAATGGTATTACGGAATTCCTGGAATTTCGGGAAAACCGGGAATTTTTCCAGTTAAAAAAAACAACTTTGGTTTTTTTTGTCCTAAATAAGAGGAATGTTTTGACGGTGGAATGGTTTAAATGCGTTGAAAAGTGTGGAAGGGTGGAAATGGGGCTTTGGAAAAGCAGGAATTCTGGAAAATCCTGGAATTTTTTGGAACTTGGAAAAATGATCATTTCAATTTCCAGAATGGTGGAATGTGTTGAAGGTAGAATGGTTTGAACAGGTTGAAAAATGTGGAAATGGTGGAAATTTGAAAAATGGCCAATTTATTTTGAAAGGGGAAAATGTCCCGGAAAACCTGGAATTCTGGGAAATCTGGGATTTTTTGGAATTTGTCAAGGAAAAGCCCGCGATTCCCGAATAGGCTGAACAGTTTGAAGTTGAATCGGGTGAAAAATGTGAAGGTAGAGCGTGTTAAAATCTGGAGAAGAAAATTAAGTTTAATAATAGATGAATTTTGGTGTAGAAAACCATATGTGTGAATGTTTTGGAGCATTCTCTCGATTGTTGTAAATGTTGCAGTTTATAAATAAAGGTTTATAAAATAAAAAATAAAAATAAAAAAGTAGTTTCAAAACAAAACAAAAATAAAAATATCCTTTTTGAAATATATACGTAATAGTAGAATACTCTAGTATTATTTTCTCTTTGCAGGACATTACGGCATCAAGTCAAAACCAGAGAATGCACAAATGATTTACGATGTTAAACATTCGTAATATTGTACACACAGCGTCTCGTTGTTTCAGTTGAGTTAGCTGCTGTAACACTTTATGATGGTCTATTACGCATGAAAGCAATAAAAGGACCTTTGAAATGGGGTCCGGATCCAAAGTGGTTTGTTCAGTGTCGCATTTCGGGAGGAGACAGGAGACAAAGCAGGTAAAAATTCCTTGTATGTTTGATTAATAAGAGATAGTAACTGATTTGTTTTTACCCAACATATAACAAACATCATCCATTTGGTGTTTATAGCACAGACTAAATGGAAGATGATTTATTTGAGCATACTTGTGAGAGTCTTTGATTTAGAGAAAATACAAGAGAAGTTCAGATTAATTTTGTTTTAAAAAAGAATACTCAAATGTTCTATAAGGGACTCCACCTTAAAGCCCATTATTAAAATAAAACATGGTCACCATCACTAAAATGATCTAGATCAAAATATTTCTTAAGATTAAAATGGGTTATTTTGACTAAAATTATTTAGATTAAAACATGATTTAATATTACAGGTGTTTATCAACAAAATAATCTAAACAGTGTTTTTTTAATGTGAATTTTATAAACCTTTATTTTATAAACTGCAACATTTACAAACAATTGAGAAATAATAATGATCAAAATAAGTACAAAAACAGTACAAATCAGCGCCAGAGGGTTGTAAACTCAATAAAGTAACTAAAATATATATATATATATATGTGTATATGTGTATATATATATGTGTGTGTGTGTGTGTGTGTGTGTGTGTATATATATATATATATATATATATATATATATATATATATATATATATATATATATATATATATATATATATATATATATATATATATATATATATATATATATATATATATATATATATATATATGTATATGCAGTGTTGGGACTAACGCGTTACAAAGTAACTCGTTACTGTAACGCCGTTACTATCGGCGGTAACTAGTAATCTAACGCGTTATTTTTTATATTCAGTAACTCCGTTACCGTTACTACATGATGCGTTACTGCGTTATTTTGCGTTATTTTTTATGTAGTATCGGCTAGAAACTGAGAAGATCTGAGTGTTGCAGCGCTGCTGAAGAGGCGACAAAAAAGAGGCGCGCCGCGCGCTGTCTGTGTGTGCGTGTGTGTGTGCGTGTGTGTGTGTGTGTGGGAGGGGGCGTGTCTGTGTCTACTATAAAGACGTCATGGCGAACCCCGAAGCCGAGTTTCTTAAAATGGAGATATTTTCAGTACGTTTCTTTTATCGACCACAAAGAAAAGAACATTTTAGTTGAATGTAAGTTTCAAATATGCTGAAACAGCGACAAAAACAACATGCTTCAACGAAGCTAGTAAAGAGACACACACTTCACCTCCACCTCCAACAGCGGCTGGATTTTAATGAGGCACTGCACACTGAAGGTACACACACTCTGTCAATTCTCTTATATACTCTTTCATTTTAGACTTTTAGAGTGTTTGATTATCACATCACTCTAAATGTTTAGACTATAAAGTTCACAAACCTAAAGAGGGATACTAGTGGGCCAGGCTAATATTTCCTTTTCTCTAAACTAAGTGGGGAAATGTGTAGAGTGTTCTGGGCTTCAGACATGATTTTATTTCAGAATTCCTTGAGAAAACGCCTGGTTAGGCTTTATGTATGTAGTGTGTGCCTTTCTTGTTTTACAGCTATGTTGTTATTATGCTGTTTGTTACTTATGTATGTTAAGTTGCAGCTATTTAAAATAGTTTTGTCAATTTGTTCTGGTCTGAAACAAATTGGCCCTTTAAAACATATCTTTGTCTTTGTGTGTTGTATGTAGAGCACATTGCTTAGCAGAGTTCAGTGATGCAAATGCATGTCAAGTTGATCAACAGATTGTATTATTCTCCAGTGCAATAACAGTACTAAAATGAAGGCTAAAAAGGCATTAAATGGGGCCTTAAATTTTTTTTTTTAAATATATAAGTAACTAAATAGTTACTTTTCACAGTAACGCATTACTTTTTGGTTTAAGTAACTGAGTTAGTAACTGAGTTACTTTTGAAATAAAGTAACTAGTAACTGTAACTAGTTACTGGTTTTCAGTAACTAACCCAACACTGTGTATATATATGTATATATATTGCTACTTTCGGTTTGATTTTGTAACTGGCGCAATGACCCAATTGTAGTCCTGTTCTGTAGTGACGTCACAGTATTACTCTCAGCCATTGGCTGGCGTGACAAAACAAATGCGGGTAAAGGCAACTGATTTAAAGTATAAACCGCACTGGAGAAGTAAAGTGATCAATTGTACTTGAATTACTAGATAGTAACACCAAGTATCACACTACTGGAAACCGAAACCAAGGTTTAACTGGAACCTGTAGATGCATTTCTACTTTTGTCCAAGGCAACTGAATTTAAATATTTGTGTTGATACTTCCCCAAATCACACGTATTACGAAAACCTCATTCTTTCAAGTGTATAACACAAACTCAAAACGTTTCTAAATATATTGTTTTAAAAAAAAAGAAGACCCAAAACAGTTTAACGAAAACTAACCATACTGTAACGACCTGCTGAGGTTGTGTTGAGTGATATTCAGAATTCCCATTGTTCTGAACGTAGCACGCCTGTAAGGTGATTGGCGAAGGAGGAAGAGTTGTCGAAATGAGTGAGGATAGACGTGCGCGTGGAAGGAACGAGATAAGTGAGCTGTGTTAGTATAGGTTGCTCAAAAGTTTAAAAAGAGCGTCAGACTTGGTGTGCACTTCTGGACGCTACTATATTTTACGAAGAAATATCTTGGGAGAGCTACTTCCGGTGTGCTTTTGTAACCTGCGCAAAGAACCAATTGTAGTACTTTTCTTTAGTGACGTCACAGTATCACTCCCAGCCAATTGGCTGGCGTGACAAACCACATGCGGGTAAATGCAACGGACTTATTAATGTGAAACCGAAATAGCGAAACTACTTTTACTACTAGATAAGATACTGAATAACGTGAAGTACCACAGTTATGTAAGCAGAAATCAATGTTTAACAGGACATCTGTATTTTTTATCTTGTGTTGATATTTACCCAAATCACATTTCATGTGCAGTGTGAAGAGTTAAAAAAAAGAGTAATTGATTTCCAGTATGCACAAGAACTTTTATTGACAGCAGACAGAACACTGAAAACTGGAAGAAACTTCAGCAAGAAAGTTTGGAACAGACTAGTTGAGCTTTTGAAAAGACAGGAAAAACATTTAGGCCATCTCCTCTTCATCCTCCTCGCCGAACTCTCCCTCCTCCTCGGCGGTGGCGTCCTGGTACTGCTGGTACTCGGACACCAGGTCGTTCATGTTGCTCTCGGCCTCGGTGAACTCCATCTCATCCATGCCCTCGCCCGTGTACCAGTGGAGGAAAGCCTTACGCCGGAACATGGCTGTGAACTGCTCGGAGATACGCTTGAACAGCTCCTGGATGGCCGTGCTGTTGCCAATGAAGGTGGCGGCCATCTTCAGGCCCCGGGGAGGAATGTCGCACACGGCCGTCTTGACGTTGTTGGGGATCCATTCCACAAAGTAGCTGCTGTTCTTGTTCTGCACGTTGAGCATCTGCTCGTCCACCTCCTTCATGGACATGCGGCCGCGGAAGATGGCGGCTACCGTGAGGTAGCGGCCGTGGCGCGGGTCGCAGGCGGCCATCATGTTCTTGGCGTCGAACATCTGTTGGGTGAGCTCGGGCACGGTGAGCGACCTGTACTGCTGGCTGCCTCTGCTGGTGAGGGGAGCGAAGCCCGGCATGAAGAAGTGCAGACGGGGGAAGGGCACCATGTTGACCGCCAGCTTCCGCAGGTCAGCGTTGAGCTGCCCGGGGAACCTAAGGCAGGTGGTGACGCCGCTCATGGTGGCGGAGACCAGGTGGTTGAGGTCGCCGTAGGAGGGCGTGGTGAGCTTGAGGGTGCGGAAGCAGATATCGTACAGAGCTTCATTGTCGATGCAGTAGGTCTCGTCCGTGTTTTCCACCAGCTGGTGCACAGACAGCGTGGCGTTGTAGGGCTCCACCACTGTGTCCGACACTTTGGGGGAAGGCACCACGCTGAAGGTGTTCATGATACGGTCCGGGTACTCTTCTCGGATTTTGCTGATGAGCAGAGTACCCATGCCGGAGCCGGTGCCTCCGCCCAGGGAGTGTGTGAGCTGGAAACCTTGGAGGCAGTCGCAGCTCTCCGCCTCTTTTCGCACCACGTCCAAGACGGAATCCACCAGCTCCGCCCCTTCCGTGTAGTGACCTTTGGCCCAGTTGTTACCAGCACCGCTCTGACCTGCGAGAGCAGTGGACAATGAGCCACCAAAAACACACCCAGTTTAACCCAAAACTTACCAAAAACAAAGTTGTCCGGTCTGAAGACCTGACCAAAAGGTCCAGACCTCACAGAGTCCATCGTGCCTGGCTCCAGATCCACCAACACGGCACGGGGCACATACTTCCCGCCTAGAAAGGCAGTTGCATGATAATTAGGCTAGAATCCAATTAAAATGGTGCAAATATGCATCAATCTAATCCCACCTGAGGCTTCATTGTAGTAGACGTTGATCCTGTCCAGCTGCAGGTCGCTGTCACCATGGTACGTGCCAGTTGGGTCAATGCCGTGCTCGTCGCTGATCACCTCCCAAAACTACAAGGGCAAAAAAAAAAACTTGAGCATTTCAATCGTAATTATGGGCCTGCTGCAATTAAAGCAGCCCATATTGCTCGTACTTCAACTTGAGCATTTCAATCGTAATTATGGGCCTGCTGCAATTACAGCAGCCCATATTATTGCTCATACTTCAACTTGTATCATTCTAGTTTTGCAAGTTTCTTTTACGATTAATGCGACACGAACCCCCACATATGTTACACCGTCAGAAAGGTCTCGCTCAGACAGTGGTACTTTAAAGTTGGGACGCTTTTAAAAAAAAAAAAAAAGGGGGGGGCAATTTTAATGGACTGCAAAAAGACAAGATTGTGCCTCCTCTTGTAGCTCAGCTAGACTTTCATGTAGCTCGGTGCTTAACATTTCATTTTGTTCACACATGTCTACTTTCAACCTGACTAAAAAAATGTTTGTGTCCCCTTTTTTGTTTTGGCTGGATGGCCATCGAAAGGAAGGTCTGCTCTGTTGCTCATTGTGTACAGTTACACTTAAAAACTCACGGATTTGGACACACTGCATCAAAGTACGACGACCCACCGGCAAGAGCACAGATTGCAAGCCCATCCAAATGTAAAGTTTGTTATTATAAGGGCGCATCTTGAGTTGAACTTGGCAACTCCCGCCTTACAGCACGACTCCCGCGCGCGCCTTCACATTCCATTGGCCGAGACCCAATTTTGAAAATGGCCGCCAACGTGACGTCACTAACCGCCGGTCCAGCCCTCCGCCGGCTCAGCGCGAGACGCAATGCGGTGTAGGCCTCATCCAGATCGGATGAAATTAAATCAATCGCCCATCAAACGTACGGTTCGCCCAATCGAGAGATTAACCGGTAACATTTTTGTTAAGTCAATTTTTTATTATAAAAATATATTTTCCCATCACACTACTCATACAACCGGGGCAAACATTCTTAAACAAATGAACTATCACAAAATGATGGCAAAAACGAAAAGAAAAAAAACACCCAAATATCTAAAAATGTGTTAAAAAGGGAGTTTATTCGACCTAATGTAGTAAAGAAATGACATTTGGAAAGGAGAGATCAAGTTACCGTTACTCGGGATTGTAAGTAGGACAAGTTAGTAATCCTTGGGTGTGGTTTCTAGGACAAAGCACCGACTACACGACAGAAAACGCCACTTTAACTGTTTTTTTTAGACCCCAGTACAAAGATGACAGAAGCGGGGGGTTGACTCACCTTAGCACCGATTTGGTTTCCGCACTGGCCGGCCTGGAGATGCACAATTTCCCTCATCTTGTCAAGCGAGTGTTCGAGCGAGCTCCCAACCTTTCTTTGGCTTGCTGGAGAATGCGCGCACAATGGCGGAACACGCTCATTTATACGACAATGGACCCGCCCATCCACCGGAATCGTCGATGCCTATTGGTCGAAAGCAAACCTGATCCCGACGGACAGGGACATCAGCCAATGGTAGTCCGCAAAGACTTTACACCCATTGGCCAGGATCCCTGTCAATCATTGCATCAACCGGCCGATGTGGAGAAGTCAGGAGGTTTCAACCATGATGAGATGGCGAAATTGAGGAAAAGCAAAAAGAGAAATGTGTCTTTTAAAATAGTTTTTTTTTAAGCTCGCCCAAAAACAGGTGCTCGATCACGTGTTTGTATTTTACCGACAAACCCGCGAAATGTATGGAGTAAATAATTACACTTTATTGTGAAATATAATCCCCTTTCTGAATGACCTCTTTAAAAAGCAGTAATATGTGTATTGTACTCCATGGTGCAGTTGCTATGGTCTCCAAACACTGAAGGGGGTTGGGGAGTTTTTTTAGATGGTTGTCGCCATGACGATGGAGATTTCTCCACTGGAGTATGATGTGCATTGTAACAGAGCTTCATGCAAGCTTTACATGCCTCGTGCATGCCATGCATTGCTAGGCGGATAATCGGCCAGGGATAAACGTTTCTTGCAAGGCGAACGTGGCGTCCGAATATTTGTTTTGACGTTCCTGTTCAGCCTGCGAAGGTGTTTTTCTTCTTCCAATGAGCGGCACCTGTCACGGGGAGTATGTAGGCCATGCTATCTGTAATCTGACACACAAAGGTCTCCTGTGTTTGACATGACAATGCGGCCCGAAGGAGGAACTAGCGCGTCGAGCAGTGTTTTGGTGGTGACCTCATACATTCGGCTCGGTAAAATATTCATGCAAGAAGGAAACAAAGTCGATAGGGCGTGGCGATACCTCACATTTTGGTAACCCCCCCCAAAAAAAACAGACATTTGTGAAAACAAACGAGATGAGAACCAAGAACTCGTATCTACCCGATACTCACTGACACTGTTAATTAGGGCAGTGGCACCTCAGAATACTCATGGCTCGCCAAGTGACGACCAGCGTTAAAATACAGCAGCGTAGTAGGCCCAAGTATTAATCAGAAACAAGGCAGGGGTTTTATTCAACAGGTACATTTAATTTGTGTTGCCACAATATGAGACACAGTTTGAAGAGTAACATTGTGTTTGAATTGTCAGGCTTGTCCCTGACAGTTTGACTGTGTTAGTTTTTTCTCTGTGTTTGTCTTAGTTTCCTGTCTGCGCTTTTATTTTGTCTTCATTTCCTGAGTGTCTCCCTGAGTGCTGCTTCCCCTCAGCTGTGGCTGATTGGCACCTGGCCACACCTGGTGTCAATCAGCCAGCTACTATTTAAACCTGCCTTCTCCTCCAGTCATTGCTGGATCATTGTCGTTCCTACCTGTCGTGTCGTTGTTCTTAATACTTGTCGTTGTAGCTCTGTCTACTTTTGTTTCACTCTGCTCATGTCCTAGTTCCTTCGTGTCACAGTAAGTGTTTTTGGTTTCTTGTCCACAGTTAGCCTCTGTGCTATTTTAGTTCATAGCCAAGTTTGTTCTCCGCCTTGTGCGCGCCTTTTGTTACCCTTTCGTTTGTAGTTTTGCCTTAGTGTTTAATTAAATCATGTTTTCTCGTACAATGCCTTCCGCCTTCTCGCATCTTGGGGTTCGTCACCTACAAACTCTGACATGAATAAGGTGTTTTATACATTTAGATTTTCTTTTCATGATTTTGATCTCAATTAGGACTTTTTTACTCATATTTACCCGAATATTTTTTTTAGCAATGACCGTTTAAAAAAAATCCTAAATTTCTCAGTCATCCAAAAGGGTCCCACTCATAAGTGTTACAAATGTCAAGTTTTTATTATTTTTCATGTTTTTTTTGTCATTTTTATTGCTTTAGTAGGTCAATAATTGGTAAAAAAAAAAAAACATTGATTTAGATATTCTGATATTTTTGAGCAATGACAGTTTAAAAAAATCCCCCTAAATTTCTCAGGGATCCAAAAGGGTCCCACTCAAAAAAGTGTTAACAATAGTCAAGTTTTTATTTATTTTTATGTTTGTTTGTTGTATGCCCTATTTATTGCTTTAAATAGGTCAATTCCAATTATTGACCATTTTTTTTGATACCCAAATATTTTGGAGCAATGACAGTTTAAAAAAAATCCCACTAAATTTCTCAGGGATCCAAAAGGGTCCCACTCATAAAAGTGTTACAAATGTCAAGTTTTTATTATTTTTCATGTTTTATGCCCTTTTTATTGCTTTAAATAGGTCAATAATTGGTAACACCATTGGTTATGATGCCCTAATATTTTTTAAACAATGACAGTTTAAAAAAAAAAAATTACACTAAAATTCTCAGGGATCCAAAAGGGTCCCACTCATAAGTGTTACAAATTTCAAGTTTTTATTATTTTTCATGTTTGTTTTGTCATTTTTATTGCTTTAGTAGGTCAATAATTGGTAAAAAAAAAACAAAAACAAAAAACCCAACAACATTGATTTAGATATTCTGATCATTTTGAGCAATGACAGTTTAAAAAAATCCCCCTAAATTTCTCAGGGATCCAAAAGGGTCCCACTCATAAAAGTGTTAACAATAGTCAAGTTTTTATTATTTTTCATGTTTGTTTTATGTAATTTGTATTGCTTTAAAGTTAGTTAAAGTACCAATGATTGTCACACACACACGAGGTGTGGTGGAAATTTGTCCTCTGCATTTGACCCATCCCCTTTGATCACCCCCTGGGAGGTGAGGGGAGCAGTGGGCAGCAGCGGTGCCGCGCCCGGGATTTTGGTGATTTAACCCCCAATTCCATCCCTTGATGCTGAGTGCCAAGCAGGGAGGTAATGGGTCCCATTTTTTATAGTCTTTGGTATGACTCGGCCGGGGTTTGAACTCACAACCTATTGATCTCAGGGCGGACACTCTAACCACTAGGCCACTGAGTATATTTTTGAGCAATGACCGTTTAAAAAAATCCCCCTAAATTTCTCAGGGATCCAAAAGGGTCCCACTCATAAAAGTGTTGACAATAGTCAAGTTTTTATTATTTGTTTTTTGTTTGTTTGTGGTATGCCCTATTTATTGCTTTAAATAGGTCAATAATTGGTAACACCATTGATTATGATGCCCTAATATTTTTTAAACAATGACAGTTTAAAAAAAAAAATTACACTAAAATTCTCAGGGATCCAAAAGGGTCCCACTCATAAGTGTTACAAATTTCAAGTTTTTATTATTTTTCATGTTTGTTTTATGTCATTTTTATTGCTTTAGTAGGTCAATAATTGGTACAAAAAACAAAAAACAAAACCCAACAACATTGATTTAGATATTCTGATCATTTTGAGCAATGACAGTTTAAAAAAATCCCCCTAAATTTCTCAGGGATCCAAAAGGGTCCCACTCATAAAAGTGTTAACAATAGTCAAGTTTTTATTACTTTTATGTTGGTTTGTTGTATGCCCTATTTATTGCTTTAAATAGGTCAATAATTGGTAACACCATTGATTATGATGCCCTAATATTTTTTCAACAATGACAGTTAAAAAAACAATTACACTAAAATTATCAGGGATCCAAAAGGGTCCCACTCATAAAAGTGTTACAAATGTCAAGTTTTTATTTTCCATGTTTGTTTTATGCCCTTTTAATCGCTTTAAATAGGTCAATAATTGGTAACATCATTGATTTTGATGCCTTAGTATTTTTTGAGCAATGATAGTTTAACAAATATCCTATTAAAATGTTCTTCTAATGTTTTTATTATTTTTCATGTTTGTTTTATGCCCTTTTTATTGCTTTAAATAGGTCAATAATTGGTAACATCATTGATTTTGATATTTGTTGAGCAATGACAGTTTAAATCCCACTAAATTTCTCAGGGATCCACAAGTTTTTATCATAATTTTTTTATTATTACGCCATTTATATCACTTTAAATAAGTCAATAATTAGTAACACTATTGATTTTGATACCCTAATATTTTTGAGCAATAACAGTTTAAAAAATATCCCACTAAATTTCTCAGGGATTCAAAAGTGTCCCACACATAAAGGTGTTAATTAACAATAGTCAAGTTTTTATTATTTTTCATGTGTGTTTGTTTTACGCCCTTTTCATTGCTTTTTTATAGGTCAATTGGTTTACACCACTGATTTTGATACCTTGATATTTGTTGAGCAATGACAGTTTAAACAACTCTCACTAAATTTCTCGAGGATCCAAAAGGGTCCCACTCATAAATGTTTTAGCATTAATCAAGTTTTTATTATTTTTTTGTTTTTTATGCCATTTGTATCACTTTAAATAGGTCAATAATTAGTAACACCATTGATTTTGATACCCTAATATTTTTTAGCAATGACAGTTTAAAACATCCCACTAAATTTCTCGGGGATCCAAAAGGGTCCCACTCATAAAAATGTTAGCAAAAGTCAAGTTTTTATTATTTTTCATGTTAGTTTTATGCCTTTTTTAATGCTCTAAATAGGTCAATAATTGGTAACACCATTGGTTATGATGCCCTAATATTCTTTAAACAATGACAGTTAAAAAAAACAATTACACTAAAATTCTCAGGGATCCAAAAGGGTCCCACTCATAAAAGTGTTACGAATGTCAAGTTTTTATTATTTTCCATGTTTGTTTTATGCCCTTTTAATCGCTTTAAATAGGTCAATAATTGGTAACATCATTGATTTTGATGCCTTAGTATTTTTTGAGCAAAGATAGTTTAATAAATATCCTATTAAAATGTTCAGGTATCCAAAAGGCTCCCACTCATTAAAGTCTTACAATAGTCTAAGTTTTTATTATTTTTCAAGATTGTTTTATGTATTTTTTGTTGCATTAGTAGGTCAATAATTGGTAACACCATTGATTTTGATATTCTGATATTTTTGAGCAATGACAGTTTAAAAAAATCCCACTAATTTTCTCAGGGATCCAAAAGGGTCCCACTCATAAAATAGTTAACAATAGTCAAGGTTTTATTATTTTTGATGTTTGTTTGTTTTATGCCATTTTTATTGCTTTGAATAGCTCAATAATTGGCAACACCATTTTTTTTGTTAATACCCGAATATTTTTGAGCAATGACAGTTAAACAAAATCCCACTCAATTTCTCGGGATCCAAAAGGTCCCACTCATAAAAGTTTTACAAATGTCAAGTTTTTATTATTTTTCATGTTTCTTATGCCCTTTGTATTGCTTTAAATAGGTCAATAATTGGTAACACTGTTGATTATGATGCCTTAATATTTTTTAAACAATGACAGTTAAAAAACAATTACACTAAATTTATCAGGGATCCAAAAGGGTCTCACTCATAAAAGTGTTACAAATGTCACGTTTTAATTATTTTTCACATTTGTTTCATGCCCTTTTAATCGTTTTAAATAGGTCAATAATTGGTAACACCATTGATTTTGATGCCTTAGTATTTTTTGAACAATGATAGATTAATAAATATCCTATTAAAATGTTCGAGTATCCCAAAAGGGTCCCACTTATAAAAGTCTTACAATAGTCAAGTTTTTATTATTTTTCATGTTTTATGTCATTTGTATTGCTTTAAATAGGTCAATAATTGGTAACACCATTTTTTTAATACCCTAATATTTTTAAAGCAACGACAGTTTTAAAAAAATCCCACAAAATTTCTCAGGGAACCAAAAGGGTCCCACTCATAAAAGTGTTAGCAATAATCAAGTTTTTATTATTTTTTGTGTTGTATGCCCTTGTATCACTTTAAATAGGTCAATAATGGGTAACACTATTTATTTTGATACCCTAATATTTTTGAGCAATGACAGTTAACTGGGTGCCACTCATAAAAGTGTTAACATTACAATACACTACAGACCAACAGAAAAAACAAAACATAAATGACCCTCTGCTGTTTTGTGAAGAAACATTTCCCAATCTTTTAGTACAAGTGGATGCTTAAATATGTGTATGTCACCAAGCCGCCATGTTGGATGGCTGGTACAATCTCATGACTCAGCATCAGTCTGCACTGCAGCGCTTCAGTCAGATCAATAAAAGAGAAAACTGCAGACACGCCCTGAATCTATCCTGCTCACGTGCACTATCATGATGCAGGGCCCGGCCCGCGTTGCAATGTTGACTCCATAAAGCTGAAATGCAAGATGTTTTTTTTTCTTTTTGTCCTTGCTCCAAAAATAATAATAATGAATCAAAATCAATGGTGTTACCAATCATTGACCTATTTAAGGTGATAAAAAGGAGCATAAAACGAACATGAAAGATAATAAAAACTTGACTATTGTTAACACTTTAATGAGTGGGACCCTTTTGGATCACTCAAGATTTTAGTGGGATTTTTTTTAAACTGTCATTGCTCACAAAATAATGTATCATAATCAATGGTGTTACCAATTATTGACCTATTTAAAGCACAAAAAAGGCATAAAACAAACATGAAAAATAATAAAAACTTGACCATTGCTAACATTTTTATGAGTGGGACCCTTTTGGATACCTGAGGAATTTAGTGGGATTTTTTTTTTTAACTCATTGCTCAAAAAATATTAATGTATCAAAATCATTCGTGTTACCAATTATTGACCTATTTAAAGTGATAAAAAGGGCATAACACAAACATAAAAAATAATGAAAACTGACTATAGCAAACACTTTTATGAGTGGGACCCTTTTGGATCCCTGAACATTTTAGTGATTTAAAAAAAAAAAAACTTGTTTCCTTAAAATTCCAAAAATTTTAAGGTATCAAAATCAATGGTCTTACCAATAATTGACCTATTTTAAAGCAATAAAAAAGGCATAAAACAAACATGAAAAATAATAACTTGACCATTGCTAATACTTTTATGAGTGGGAGCCTTTCGGATCCCTGAACATTTTAGTGGGATTTTTTTAAAACTGTCATTGCTCAACAAATATTAAGGCATCATAATCAATGGTGTTAGCAATTATTGACCTATTTAAAGCGATAAAAAGGGCATAAAACAAATGTGAAAATTAATAAAAACTTATTGCTAATATTTTTATGAGTGGGACTCTTTTGGATACCTGAGAAATTTAGTGGGATTTTTTTTTTCAACTCATTGCTCAAAAAATATTAATGTTCAAAAATATTAATGTATCAAAATCAATGGTGTTACCAATTATTGACCTATTTAAAGCGATAAAAAGGGCATAAAACAAACGTGAAAAATAATAAAAACTTCACCATTGTTAATATTTTTATGAGTGGGACCCTTTTGGATCCCGCAGAATTTTAGTGGGATTTTTTTAAAACTGTCTTTGCTCCAAAAATATTAAGGCATCATAAGCAATGGTGTTACCAATTATTGACCTATTTAAAGCGATAAAAAGGGCATAAAACAAACATGACAATTAATAAAAATTTGACCATTGCTAAAATTTTTATGAGTGGGACCCTTTTGGATACCTGAAATTTAGTGGGATTTTTCTTTTAAACGTATTGCTCAAAAAATATTAATGTATCAAAATCAATGGTGTTACCAATTTTTGACCTATTTAAAGCGATAAAAAGGGCATAAAACAAACGTGAAAAATAATAAAAACTTCACCATTGTTAAAATTTTTATGAGTGGGACCCTTTTGGATCCCTCAGAATTTTAGTGGGATTTTTTAAAATCTGTCTTTGCTCAAAAAATATTAAGGCATCATAATCAAGGGTGTTACCAATTATTGACCTATTTAAAGCAATAAAAAGGGCATAAAACAAACATAAAAAATAATGAAAACTTGACTATAGCTAACACTTTTATGAGTGGGACCCTTTTGGATCCCTGAACATTTTAGTGATTAAAAAAAAAAACTTGTTATATTTTTTGATTTTTTTGAACATTGCTCAAAAAATATTAAGGTATCAAAATCAATGGTTTTATCAGTTATTGGTCTATTTAAAGCAATAAAAAAAAGGCATGAAATAAACATGAAAGATAATAAAAACGTGACTATTGCTAACACTTTTATGAGTGGGACCCTCTCGGATCCCTGAACATTTTAGTGGGATTTTTTAAAAACTGTCTATGCTCAACAAATATTAAGGCATCACAATCAATGGTGTTACCAATTATTGACCTATTTAAAGCTGTTTTAATTTGTTTTACCCTTTAAAATTGTTTTTAATCATATTTATTTTATATTGTTTTTATATTGGTTGTATTTGTATTTATTTTTTTGTTTTTGTTCAGTCATTGGTGGAGCTAAGGATAATATTTTAATATTGCTTTTAATAATGTTGTGCAGCACTTTGGAAACATTTTGTTGTTTAATAAATGTGCTATATAAATAAAGTGGATTGTATTGGATTGATAAAAAGGGCATAAAACAAACATGAAAAATAATAAAAACTTGACCATTAACATTTTTATGAGTGGGACCCTTTTGGATCCCTCAGAATTTTAGTGGGATTTTTTAAAACTCATTGCTCAAAAAATATTAATGTATCAAAATCAATGGTGTTATCAATTATTGACCTATTTAAAGCGATAAAAATTGCATAAATGTATATTGGCCCCCGACATGCTTTCATTTTTCAGCGTGCGGCCCTCAATAGGAAAGTTTGGCCCCCCCATGGTCCAGAACACACTTGCCCTTTGAGGTATTTGTGATTAAGGGCAAATAAATAAACTTTGATTGTTTGATTGATTCATTATTCACGTGTTTCTCGCAACTTGATATTGTATATGAGATTTCCAATTAATTTTATCATCCATTATTACACCCGAGAACTGATTTCTTTTGCCCTTTAAAGATCAACTTTGTCTATTTGATGATACGGTGCGCCCAATTCAACACGCAAAACAACAAGGCTATGGTTCAGCAGCTAAACAAGCACAGTGCATTCGCAGCTTTTCACTTTTTCCACATTATGTTATGTTACGGCCTTATTCCAAAAACGGAATAAAGCATTTTTTTGTCACACCTGCTTCAGGGCCACCGTACTCGTTGTCTATTCTGCAATGCGGAAGAGAATCCGAACAATACGTCGTGTTTCCACTCCTTATTATGAATAATATTTTATAGGTGACATACCGTATGTGTTGCCAATCACCTGACACATAACTAGGTTTTAAAATCAGTTTGAGTAACAGGCCTGGCAACACAAAGTTAGCGTCGATGTTCGTTTCCACACAATTTGGTGAACGTGTGTCTAAGTAATAAAAAATAATGCACTTTTTGACTTCAATAATAAATATGGCAGTGCCATGATGGCATTTTTTTCCATAACTTGAGTTGATTTATTTTGGAAAACCTTGTTACATTGTTTAATGCATCCAGCGGGGCATTGCAACAAAATTAGGCATAATAATGTGTTAATTCCACGACTGTCGGTTAATATCGGAATCGGTAATTAAGAGTTGGACAATATCGGAATATCGGATATCGGCAAAAAAGCCATTATCGGACATCTCTAATTGAAACCCATTGGCCCCCGCACCTTGAGTTTGACACCTTTGTGCAGGTCGGATTGAATATCTTAATGGGCCACATGTGGCCCGCAATTTTTCCCAGGTCTGACATAAAGTACGCCAGAAGTGAATTATATTTATATAGCGCTTTTTCTCTCGTGACTCAAAGCGCTTTACATAGTGAAACCCAATATCTGAGTTACATTTAAACCAGTGTGGGTGGCACTGGGAGCAGGTGGGTAAAGTGCCTTGCCCAAGGACACAACGGCAGTGACTAGGATGGCAGGAGCGGGGATCAAACCTGGAACCCTCAAGTCGCTGGCACGGCCACTCTACCAACCGAGCTATACCGCCCCAAAAAAAACAGAAAGCGAAACAACTTCCACAAGTGGAAATAGGTCACCCTGACAAAAAATATATTTTTTCCCACGTATGACAACAGTTGGTGGACAAGTGACTGGAGCAGCTGGGCTGCACACAAGTAGTGATTCACTTGTATCCCATTACCGTGTCCGCGTTTCAGCTGCGCTCAGTCATGCTCACATGCTTCAGCCAGCAAAAGGGCCGATGGAAATGTGTCAGTAAGTCAGGGCACACTTTGTGTTGCATTCCGGTGACACCCAGACCCGTTTCATCGTACAATTGGCCGAAAAACACCCAAGTGTTTACACCGCGTATCGACTTGAACTGGATGTAATATACCTGTATTGTGTTACAAGTAACATTTACACAATGTTTCAAATATGATAGAATTCACCCCACACCAGGTCTGGGCCCTTAGGTCTGGGCCCGTGATTATTGCCAATAAACAATATTATTGTTAACAATATTTGGAGACCAAATGAGCCACTGATGTGATGATAATATGTAGTAATAATAATATTGCAAGTATAGCCTTTCAAATTCAATACACTTGCATTTCTCCCGTATTGCAACATTATAATTGGAATGTGAACTTTTAAATATCTAAGATAAATTAAATAATGCTAACTTTGTTAAGCAAAATGTTCCAAAATCACAACCAAAAGCAATACGAAAGGTTCTGTCTCTTGTCAAGGAGGTGGTGGGGGGAGCCTTAAATGTACACAACCACCACAAGAAATAAAATGACTAAATATTTATTTGTGACCAAAATTACCACAGGTATCATTATTATTATTTATATATCTTTACGACATTTTAGCGAAAAAAAAAAGTTTTCGAAAAATATATTTTCGGGTTTTGTCGCGATTAATTTTGACTTTATGAACAAAAGACAATTAATCATGATTAAATATTGAAATCGTATATACTGTATATGTGTATATGTATGTATATATATATATATATATATATATATATATGTGTCCTGGGCAATGTTCCCTCTAAGGCAGTGGTCCCCAACCCGGTACCGGTCCGCGGACCGATTGGTACCGGGCTGCACAAGGGGAAAAAAAAAAAAAAAATTTTTTAATGTTTTATTTTTAAATTAAATCAACATAAAAACACAATATATACACTATATATCAATACAGTCTACAGGGATACAGTCCGTAAGCACACATGATTGTATTTCTTTATTTAAAAAAAAAAAAAAATCACCCCCCCCCCGGTCCGCGGGACAAATTTTCAAGCGTTGACCGGTCCGCAGCTACAAAAAGGTTGGGGACCACTGCTCTAAGGTGCGCGCCTGTGTAATTGCGCACTGCTCAAGCGTCCTCTGCGCACGGCAAATTTATGCCACGCACAAAATCAAATAAAAAAATAAGCACTTAACAATTTTCGACACGACAGAGAAAATAGTTTTCGTCATCATTGTTCAAATATTGTAACGTCTGTCGAGACGCTTTGAGGACATGAATTCCATCCATCACTTTACTGAGCAAAACTCTTTATTGTCGGCCATAAACACATCACCAAAACATTAGTAAGTGGTCATTTTCTGCAGTACAAACCAGACCAAAAGCAACTTTGTTATATCAACAGCAGCCGCTCGTTCTTTCTCACTTGCGCCAACACATGCACATATGGCACTTAGCCAGTGATGCGTTTACAGCCACACAAAAAGTCGGACAACTCCCAACACCACACATATAGTGTAATTCCAGGTCGTTACACTATGATTTACCAATCAAATGTGTGCTTATTCTAGTGTCATTTATTAGGAATCTTAATTTATAAATATTAATCATGAAATGCTGTTAGTATATTAAATAAATACTAATAAAAATATACTTTTTACAAACAGGAAGTTGCAGGAATGTACACATGATCCCCTACTTACATCTCATTGTGCAACATGTGAATGTTTTAATGGGAACTAAATGCAATGTCTGAAAGGGGTACAAATTATTTCCAAAGCAGGACCTGTTAGTATATTAAATAAATACTAATAAAAATATACTTTTTACAAACAGGAAGTTGCAGGAATGTACACATGATCCCCTACTTACATCTCATTGTGCAACATGTGAATGTTTTAATGGGAACTAAATGCAATGTCTGAAAGGGGTACAAATTATTTCCAAAGCAGGACCTCCACCCAGACAAACAATACAAGTACACAGCTCATGAAAAACAATATTTTTTGTTATTGTCATTGTAAGTGGGCCTAAACATTTATATTAGAAAATAACATCATGGAAATGACTGCTGTCATTTGATTATAATAATAAGAGGATGTTGTCTGTCTATCTGTGCTGGCCCTGCGATGAGGTGGGGACTTGTCCAGGGTGTACCCCGCCTTCCGCCCGAATGCAGCTGAGATAGGCTCCAGCACCCCCCGCAACCCCGAAAGGGACAAGCGGTAGAAAATGGATGGATGGATGGAAATTGAACTTGTTATTTAGTCAGGTTTGGGACAGGTGTGCTGCTGGTGTAGCCACAGTGTGCACGTCTGATGTTGCTCACATGGGCTCCACTGAATGCTCAGGGAGTTTTTGCGTTTGCTCACACACATGAACAATTAGAGGGAACATTGGTCCTGGGCATGACGTTAAAGTGCATCCGGCAGTGGAGGCTCTTCTATGGGGTCTTGGGGCACTAGGAGGTTAACCCCTTTACTACTGTTACCCCAGGTGGCTCTTGGCAAAGACCGAGTACCTGACTGCCCCCTAGGCAGGGATACGGTGAAGACCTCAACGGCGGAGCAGGCGGAAGACGGTAGATTTAATAACTACCACAACGGCTGCGATGGCGGAAGAAGGCTGCAGCAGAAAAGGGTCCCCAGTCGTCTTGGACTCCATGCCACTGGACCCTGACCCGATTCTGTCAAGGATCGTGTGGTGTGTCTGTCCACCAGTCTCCCCACGTAAAACAAAGTCACGCACAGGCATCCTCCATAAAGGGATACACCCCTACCAGGAGGATCGTCATACTCGTTCGATATATATATATATATATATATATATATATATATATATATATATATATATATATATATATATATGCAAACATATGTATATATGTACAAACCCCTTTTCCATATGAGTTGAGAAATTGTGTTAGATGTAAATAAAAATGGAATACAATGATTTGCAAATAATTTTCAACCCATATTCAGTTGAATATGACAACATATTTGATGTTCAAATGGGAGACATCAAATGTTCATTTTATTTTTTTTTGGAAATAATCAACTTTAGAATTTGATGCCAGCAACACGCGACAAAGAAGTTGGGAAAGGTGGCAATAAATACTGATAAAGTTGAGAACTGCTCATCAAACACTTATTTGGAACATCCCACAGGTGTGCAGGCTAATTGGGAACAGGTGGGTGCCATGATTGGGTATACAAAATAGCTTCCCAAAAAAATGCTCAGTCTTTCACAAAGGATGGGGCGAGGTACACCTCAACAACTGCGTGAGCAAATAGTCAAACAGTTTAAGAACGTTTCTCAAAGTGCAATTGCAAGAAATTTAGGGATTTCAACATCTACGGTCCATAATATCAAAAGGTTCAGAGAATCTGGAGAAATCACTCCACGTAAGCGGCATGGCCGGAAACCAACTTTAAATGCCCGTGACCTTGGATCCCTCAAGGCAGTACTGCATCAAAAAGCGACATCAGTGTGGAAAGGATATCACCACATGGGCTCAGGAACACTTCAGAAAACCACTGCCGCTCCCGGCATGTATGTGCCTTCTGGCCTACCGTAGGTATTGCGCAATAAGCATCGTGGCTACCTGGTGGCTAGCTATTAAGGGGAGTGTAGTGTTGTTGTGTTGCCGCTAAAATGCAGGTAAAAGAAAAAGACACCGAGCAGCCTAAAGAAGAAATACAACCGCCATACTTGCCAACCCTCCCGATTTTCCCGAATTTCAGTGCCCCTCCCAAAAATCTCCCGGGGAAACCATTCTCCCGAATTTCTCCCGATTTCCACCCGGACAACAATATTGGGGGCGTGCCTTAAAGACACTGCCTTTAGCGTCCTCGACAACCTGAGGAGACTATTATCATACTTGCCAACCCTCCCGGATTTTCCGGGAGACTCCCGAAATTCAGCGCCTCTCCCGAAAAACCTCCCGGGACAAATTTTCTCCTGAAAATCTCCCGAAATTCAGGCGGAGCTGGAAGCCAGGCCCCCTCCAGCTCCATGCGGACCTGAGTCCGCTTTCCCACAATATAAAGAACGTCTACAGTAAAGCAGTCCGTCTGCCGTAAACAGCAATGTTGTGACACTCTTAAACAGGACAATACTGCCATCTAGTGCATTTGATGAAAGCACTTTTGTGCGTGCCACACAGCAATGCATCATCAGAGAGGGTGTTCAGCATGGTTAGAAAGATAGAGAATAGAACAAGGATGGACAATTCAACCCTTAACTCAACAATGAGTGTTATGTGTGTGTATATGTGTAAATAAATGAACACTGAAATTCAAGTATTTCTTTATATATATATATATATATATATATATATATATATATATATAATGTATATATATATATAGCTAGAATTCACTGAAAGTCAATTATTTCTATATATATATTATCCATCCATCCATCCATGGGAGATATATATATATATATATATGAAATACTTGACTTGGTGAATTCTAGCTGTAAATATACTCCTCCCCTCTTAACCACGCCCCCAACCACGTGGAAAAGTGTTCTGTGGTCTGACGAGTCCACATTTCAAATTGCTTTAGGGAATATTTGACATCGTGTCATCCGGACCAAAGGGGAAGCGAACCATCCAGACTGTTATCGACGCAAAGTTCAAAAGCCAGCATCTGTGATGGTATGGGGGTGCATTAGTGCCCAAGGCATGGGTATCTTACACATCTGTGAAGGCACCATTAATGCTGAAAGGTACATACAGGTTTTGGAACAACATATGCTGCCATCTAAGCGCCGTCTTTTTCATGGACGCCTCTGCTTATTTCATCAAGACAATGCCAAGCCACATTCAGCACGTGTTACAACAGCATGGCTTCGTAAAAAAAAAGAGTGCGGGTACTTTCCTAACCCGCCTGTAGACCAGACCTGTCTCCCATCAAAAATGTGTGGCACGTTATGAAGCGTAAAATACGACAGCGGAGACCCCGGACTGTTGAACAACTTAAGCTCTACATAAAACAAGAATGGGAAAGAATTCCACTTTCAAAGCTTCAACAATTAGTTTCCTCAGTTCCCAATCGTTTATTGAGTGTTGTTAAAAGAAAAGGTGATGACAGTGGTGAACATGCCCTTTCCCAACTACTTTGGCACGTGTTGCAGTCATGAAATTCTAAGTTAGATATTATTTGCAAAAAAAAAAAAAGTTTGAGTTTGAACATCAAATATGTTGTCTTTGTAGTGCATTCAATTGAATATGGGTTGAAAATGATTTGCAAATCATTGTATTCCGTTTATATTTACACCTAACACAATTTCCCAACTCATATGGAAACGGGGTTTGTATAACATATATACGTAATATTTACATAATATATTTACATAATATATGTACAGTATATTATATATACTGATGTATTATATTATATTATGTCTATATCATATATACAATATATAACAATTACCATGTACAATATTACAGTATATGTGACAGCTGCAGCATAAAATAGAGTAAATCCAGCAGAAAATAGAAAATAGACATTAAAAACAAAGAAATAGCTAACATTTTGTTGTTTTACACAAAGATTGTATAATTTATGGTAATGTTTGGGCAAGTTCTGGCAGGGAGCCTAGCCAACCAATTGTATTCTATTGATGTTAGTCACAGGAGTTGTATTACTGTATTGTTCTGGTAACTGTGTTAGCAGTAACTGAGTGTCAAATTCA